>NC_057945.1:35007375-35216588 GCF_018555375.3 Anguilla rostrata | reverse complement strand
TTTGGGAGCCGCTGCGGTTCCCGCTGAGGACTCTGGGAAAGACGGTGCGTTCGGCTGGTTGTCGCGCGTCTCTGGGTTTAGTGGGACGGGACGGGGGGGAGACGTTTCTCTGCTCCGGCGACGTGTTTTGCATAATTAATAAAATAAAATAATTATGGGCTTTTCAGCGGTATTGGACAGGACGGTGTGAGAGATGGGCAGAACAGAGAGAGAGAGAGAGGGTGAAACATGGTCTGGCGGTCGGACTCGAACCGCCGACGTCGCGGCTCGCAATGAGCATGTGGACTGTGCTCTACAGGCTACGCCACGGGTCACCCCAGTGTATCGCATTATTTTAAGGGCTCTGCTCTTAGTGTGATTTAAAAAATTTTTTTTAAAGATCAGGGACGAGTGCGGTTTTGCCGCTGCGTTCCGTGCCGCGCGTCTGACACCTCCCGGCGCGGCCCGGCGGCGGTAACAGTGCCGGATCTTCATTAAAGAGCTCTGGTGTTAATGGCGCTGGCCGGGGGAGGAAGGACACGTCCTCTACGGTCCCACTCTGGAGCGCGGGGCGCTGTGTTAATGAGAGCGCTGCTGACAGCCCTGCGCCCCCCCCCCCCCTGCTCCGCCACAGACCACGCGCGGTACGCGGGAGTCCGGGAGAGCGCCCCCCCATCACCACCCCCCCCCTTCCCTCCCACTGGGTGCTGCTCTAATAGGATCTGTGCAGGACAGCGGTGTTTGAGACTGGCTGAGTGTTCTGAGGGGGAGGGGGGGGGTTTGGGGTACAGAAAGAGGGGTGTGTGTGTTCCTACATCTCCACTAGGGCAGAGGTAGAATGTGTAGGCCTGGCTAAATGTGCAGGGGGAGCAGGTGGGGTGGGGGGGGGGGGCGGGGGAGTGGGGGGTTTGTGTTCCTACATCTCCAGTAGTGCGGAGGTACAGTGTGTTGGGCTGGCTGCAGGTGACCTCTCCACATACGTTACTATACAATGCAGCACAGGGTGAACGGTTCGTACATACGTTACTGTGCAGCACAGGGTAAACGGTTCGTACGTACGTTACTGTGCAGCACAGGGTGAACGGTTCGTACATACGTTACTGTGCAGCACAGGGTGAACGGTTCGTACGTACGTTACTGTGCAGCACAGGGTAAACGGTTCGTACGTACGTTACTGTGCAGCACAGGGTGAACGGTTCGTACATACGTTACTGTGCAGCACAGGTGAACGGTTCGTACGTACGTTACTGTGCAGCACAGGGTGAACGTTCGTACATACGTTACTGTGCAGCACAGGGTAAACGGT
Source organism: Anguilla rostrata (assembly GCF_018555375.3). Lineage (NCBI taxonomy): Eukaryota > Metazoa > Chordata > Actinopteri > Anguilliformes > Anguillidae > Anguilla > Anguilla rostrata. The sequence continues at coordinate 35,215,303 of NC_057945.1, read as the reverse complement.
TCGTACGTACGTTACTGTGCAGCACAGGGTGAACGGTTCGTACATACGTTACTGTGCAGCACAGGGTGAACGGTTCGTACGTACGTTACTGTGCAGCACAGGGTGAACGGTTCGTACGTACGTTACTGTGCAGCACAGGGTAAACGGTTCGTACGTACGTTACTGTGCAGCACAGGGTAAACGGTTCGTACAGACGTTAGTGTGCAGCACAGGGTGAACGGTTCGTACATACGTTACTGTGCAGCACAGGGTGAACGGTTCGTACATACGTTACTGTGCAGCACAGGTGAACGGTTCGTACATACGTTACTGTGCAGCACAGGGTAACGGTTCGTACGTACGTTACTGTGCAGCACAGGGTAAACGGTTCGTACGTACGTTACTGTGCAGCACAGGGTGAACGGTTCGTACATACGTTACTGTGCAGCACAGGGTGAACGGTTCGTACATACGTTACTGTGCAGCACAGGTAAACGGTTCGTACATACGTTACTGTGCAGCACAGGGTGAACGGTTCGTACATACGTTACTGTGCAGCACAGGGTAAACGGTTCGTACGTACGTTACTGTGCAGCACAGGGTAACGGTTCGTACGTACGTTACTGTGCAGCACAGGGTGAACGGTTCGTACGTACGTTACTGTGCAGCACAGGGTGAACGGTTCGTACATACGTTACTGTGCAGCACAGGGTAAACGGTTCGTACATACGTTACTGTGCAGCACAGGGTGAACGGTTCGTACATACGTTACTGTGCAGCACAGGGTGAACGGATCGTACATATGTTACTGTGCAGCACAGGGTGAACGGTTCGTACATACGTTACTGTGCAGCACAGGGTGAACGGTTCGTAGCGTAAGCGTAGCTGTGTTGACTGTACGAAGCGTACGCACATCGAGCGCCGCTTCGCGTGGCGCGCGTGGGCGTCCGCGGACCTGTTGCCAAGTTACGGGAGCGAGCGCAGCGCACCGTCTTCTCCTCCGTGAGAGGATGAGGTGAAGGAAGCATCCCCGTCACCCCCCCCCCCCCCACCCCACACACACACGCACACACACCCCCCCCCACATACACACACACGCGCCCCCCCCCCAGCATAGAGAGAGACGTTGCCACCTACCTGCAGACAGTGATTTCCAGCATCGCTCCACGCTCGTGTTCTAAAACACAGGTGCAGCAGAAACGGGTTTCTTGGTTCGACGCTGAATCATAAAATTATGTAAACCTGCCGCTCTCGACCAAAAAAATGTTAATGGTGCTTTCGCAGCTAGACGCCAGTATTCCAGCCGATTAAAAATTCCGCTGGATTGTGTGGTCCAGGACGGACAGAGGAGCGTCCGGACCCCAGAGGTCGTCTCGATGCCAGTGGTTCATCAACCAGAAATACGTTCCTCACGATACTGTCATGGTTACCGCCTTATCCTATGGGGTGGGGGGGGTGGGGGTTTTGTGGACTTTAAAAACACCTCCATGCGCCCCCTTGAACCCTCGAACCCGGTCCTGATAACCGTGTAAAAGCACAAACACAAGGCCAGCCCAGAAGGCCCGTATTACACAGTCGATCGATAACGTTAATAAGACCTCATTCTCTCCCGCGAAATGGCCGGGCGGAAAAAAAGGCTGTTTTTTTTCTGTACAGCTGTTTGGGAGACCCGAAACCTCCGCTCTCACGCGGTGGATAAGAGAAGCATCAGCCGGCCAGGAAATTCAATTGAATTACCATCCTGATAGATTTATGTGACACCCTCCATTTTCCCTGTCGTTTCCCCTCCTCTTGGAGAGAAGGGGGGAGAGAAGGTGGGTGATGGGGAGCTGTGGAAGGGGAAGAGAAAGGTGTAGCGCTTATCGTGAGCTCTTCTGGCTCAGAGTCAGGGTGTGTGAAAGAGAAAACACCCACATTGTGAGGTCCTGGCTTCACACATTTGTGTGTGTACAGCTATATGGTGCCAGTTTTTACATGCAGAGGAAAGACAGAGGGTGTGTGTGTGTGTGTGTGTGTGTGTGTGCGTGTGCGTGTGTGTGTGTGTGCGTGTGTGTGTGTGTGTGTGTGTGCGTGTACTGCCCTGGTTTTGCCGAGATGCTGATGTCTATATCCCTGAATAATAACTCTATAGCGGTGCCTGTGTACCTGGGCTGTTTAATCAGTTTGGCGATTTTGTTTGTGGATGTGTGTGCTCACGTGTTCATGCAGTATGCGACAGAGAGAAAGAAAGCGCACTGCCCAGCGTGCATTTTTACATGCGAGTGTTTAGTGCAGGGGGCACGTTTGTGTGCACCCCACCTTCGGGGTTGTCCCTGCCCATCCTGACTGATTTTGGGATTTCGGGCACTTTGTGGGGGGAATCCTTCTCACATCAATCACATCCTCACATCCTCGTACTGCCCCCTTGTTTTAACTAAGAGTAGGTTAGGTCAGAATAACGTTCATTGTGTGAACTGATCTGTGTTGTTGGCTACGAATACCTGTACAAAATGAGTATTGTACCTTATCGGACCTGTGTTTTGTGGTTGTTCTAAATGACCTTGATATGCACTTTTGTTCATCGCTTTGGATAAAAGCGTCTGCTAAATAAATGTAGTGTAATGTAATCCTCACATCCATTATCCCAGGCCACAGACCCGCGAATTTACAGCGTGACGCACACACACACACACACACACACACACACACATACACACACACACACACACACACACAACATACACACACACACACCCACACGCACATACACACACACACACACTCATCCTGGCGTGGATGAGCAGGTCCTGCTGTCCGCTGGGCTCCTGTGTCCAAAGCTCTGGCTCCCTGTGGGCCTCTTCTGTCTAACTCACAGCGGCTGGCACAGCTGAAGCCATTCATAAAAGAGATTACTTCAGCAATAACAGCTATGAGCTTGATTTATAATAAAAAAAATAATAAAGAAAAAGAAAAGTTTTTCCTGTGGAGGAAAGATTTGATCCAATTTGCCTCATTTGAAATGGAGATGAAATCTGCCGGGGTCTTTCGAATCCGGGGACAGGTGCTGCGCAGACACCTTGAAATATTCATTTCAGAAGTTCTAACAACGCACCGCAAAAAAAAAAAAGAAGAAGTTATTCAGCACCTAAACGCCGCGGAATTAATTTGCTTAATGTCGCCTCCGGACAGAAAATAATGGAGGGATATCTGGCTTTGATTTCTGTGCCTCCAGGTCCCTTTTCCCACTGAGGGGGGGGCAGGGCGGCCATTAACTCTTAACTTATTCCCCCCCGTGACCCCTGCGCGACCCCGCCAAAGAGCGCTGACACCCCCCCCCCCCCCCCGATCGCGCTCCGTCTGACAGCGCACGGGCAAAAACTCCGCCCCTGAACCTTTCAGCGTGTGCGCCGTGTCTTCACTTCACTGCGAGGTTCAACAGCGCTCTGAGCCGTGTGACTGGGGCCATGGAAGAGCTGAGCCAGTAACGGCCAAAACTGGCGCGGGGGGGTCCAAGGTTTGGGAATATAAGCGGTAACATGGGGGGGGGTTCCCAAATTTTGGTCCCCGAAGATGTCAAATCAATGTCTGTGCTTTAACTCTCCCTACCCTGAACGCCTAGCAACGTAAATGCCACTCCAGCGGGTCATTTTACCTTCAGGGGTTTAGGGGTCACGCTGGTGGTGTCCAATCCCGTCTTTTTTCCTCCCTGGCTGAGAGGGCAGCAGAGCCGCTGAAGCTAACATTCTCACTCAGCGGTCTCAGCCCAAACGAGGTGCAATAATTGCCTCCCCACAACGCCACGGGAGCGTTTTTCGGGAAAGGATCCAGCGGTACGCCGAGCCGTTCCCACGACAACCAACGGTTGTCGAGGGGATGCGGAGAGCTCCGGAGATGCTGGGGAGGGGTCTGCCCTGCCGGGCCCCCCCCCCTCTCTGTGACACGGCCATGTGGTCTCCCAGACGACGGGCTGGCCCCTCCCCCGCGGCGGCAGCAGGCCCAGACCGGCGGCGGGCTGATTTATCGAGCACTCAGCATCGATGAAGCCTCGAGCGGGCCGGGCCGACGCCGCCGCTGCATCCGTCTCTATCAGACTCCGCCAGTGTGCCGCCAAGGGGCTGCTCACGCCAGCGTGGGCGTGTGTGTGTGGCTGTGTGTGTGTGTGTGTGTGTGTGTGTGTGTGTGTGTGCGCATGTGTGTGTGTGTCTGTGTGTGCATGTGTGTGTTTGTGTGTGCGTGTGCGTGTGCGTGTGCGTGTGCGTGTGCGTGTGCGTGCGTGTGCGTGTGTGTGTGTGTGCGTGTGCGTGTGTGTTTGTGGGAGTGTGTGCGTGTGTGTGTGTGGCTGTGTGTGCAAGCTTATGTATGTGTGAAATGGCCCAGTATTTTTGATTAACTGCCAGATTGGGTCAGAATTGTTAATGGTCATCACTGCACTGTTAAATATTCAGAGGGCAGTGTTTACACTCAGAATGATGAGTGTGTATTGGTTGTGTCTATGTGTGTGTTTATGTGGGTGTGTGTGTGTGAGTGTGTGTTGTCATGTGTATGTGTGTGTTCGTGTGTGTGTGTCCGTGTGTGTGAGTGTGAGTGTGAGTGTGAGTGTGAGTGTGTGTGTGTGTGTGCATGTATGTGTGTTTGTGTGTAAACAGGGCAGAAATGCTCCTCACTCTTGTTTACAGCAGTCCATCCTCAGTGTTGTTCATGCTCAGTGCTGTCCATGCTCAGTGCTGTTCATGCTCAGTGCTGTCCATGCTCAGTGCTGTTCATGTTCAGTGCTGTCCATGCTCAGTGCTGTTCATGCTCATTGGTAGCGATGGATGCTGCTCATGCTCCCTCAATGCGCATTTAAACAGCACCTATTACTCATAAGCTGTCAATTTAGGTAATTTACCGCCGTAATTCTGGCTGCTTGTGAATCGTGGCATTTTGAGCTGGTAAATACTTTGAAGTTAATTGAGGGCATCAGCGCCTCAGAGAAGGGGGCGTGTGCCTGTGATGGCACGGCATTCCACACTCGCGCTCCGCAATTACCTACACCCACCTCTCCCTCTCTCTTCCAATTAAAAGCCTGCGAAGGGCGGGGGGGGGGGGGGGGGGGCAACTTTCAAAGCCTTTTGTTGCGTTCCAGATTCTTGTGCTTCCCCAGACGTACTGTACTGTGCACCCAGGCAAACGTTTTCCGAATATCCGGATCTCTCTCTCTCTCTCTCCCGTCTCGGAATGCTGGCTTTGCTTCGCCTCATTCATTATGCGAGCGCCTTTCCCCCCCCGTACCACGCCACGTCACACGCGTGTCAGACCGGGGCGCTTTAACGTCCTCTCATCCCCCCCCCGCCACAGAAATGGCAAAATGGCGGAGCCCCTGAGTTTTTGTGCTGACACGCTACGCTAACTGCGTCCGGAAATTCTGCGCATCCATCTTTCTTCCTCTGTCTGCGCCCCTCCCACTCTGCCTTTCTCCTCCTCCCTATATTACCCCCCACCACCGACCCCCACCCACTACTCATGTCCTCCTCTCTACTTACCCCCACACCACCCCGTCGCCCCCACCCCTCCACCCCACCACCCTCTTGCATCTCATTCTCGCTCAAATTCACCTCCAACATGCATACAACCTGTCTCAGTCCCACAATGACTGATGCAGTAAGTAATCAAGTGAACCTTTAACCATGCCAATATCGTTAATGGGCACGGTTTACCAGACCTTGGGCCTTCAGGCCAGCTGTTGTGAGATGCTTTTTCAGTGAGGGTGACACTGGGTCAGTTTGCATCTGAGGCTGCACCTAAACTCTGTTGTTTGAGCGTGTTTTTTTTTGGCTTTAATCAAAAATAGGCAATGCTGATGATTAGTTACCTCAAAATATTTCACAAATAAAAATAAATGGATGTTTTTTTTTCCCTCACACCAGTTGAGCAAGCGCTGATTCATGGGATTAATTTTAATTTGGCACACAAATAATGTCTCGGGAATAGTAATGACTAAAAAAAGGAGCCGTTGAGCCTCAGATAAGAGGACGCCTTCGATATTTTCACGGAACAACTCGCCCGGCTCACTTCACAGACTTGGACCGTTCCAAACAAATTATTTTTATTCAAGTAAGACGGTTATTGGAGTTGTCTAAATATTTGTCTCTGTATGAAGTAATAGTCCCCTTAAATTATAGCATTAAACAAATTACAAGGGGCATGTTCAATGTCATCTTTTGTCCTCCAGCGATTCTGGTATTGCGTGACTCAGGAGGAATAATTGCCAGTCGTGATTAATTATTTCTGTCTGTGGTTAACCCGGAGAGGGGAACCCTTGTGCAAAAAGTTCAGTCCGCGTCTGCTCCAGGTTTCCTGTCATCCTAAAAAACTCTGCGCTGATTGTGAGTGGTTATTTGCGGTCATCAGTGTTAATCTGACGCGCCCTGTGCTGACCCCATTTGCATAAAAATAAAAACCTCAGAGCTAAAAGATTTATTTAGACAGCGGCAATTTAAATATTCGTGGCCGAGACTCATATGGTGTCGCTGTTTCCTTGGTAGTCCGGCTGCAGGAGCGTTTCATGCGCTGTGGGGGAATCATACGGAAGTTATTTCAGGTACATGCAAAGGCTTAATGGGCGCTGGAACATCACAGTCCCTTTGTGGATTACCCCCCTTTGTTGCTTATCTCTCTTCCCTCTCTTTCTTTCTCTCTCTGTCACTCTCTCTCTACCCCCTTCCCTCTCTCTCTTCCTCCTCTCTCTCCTCTTCTCTCTGCTTCCCTCCTCTCTCTCTCTCCCTCCCTCTCCCTCTCCTCTCTCTCTCTCCTCTCCCTCTCTCCTTTCCCTCCTCTCTCCTCTCTCTTCCCCCTCTCCTCTCCCCTCCCTCCTCTCTTTCCCTCTCCTCTCTCCTCTCTCTCTCTCCTCCTCTCCTCTCTTCTCACCCTCCCTCCTCTCTCTCCTTCTCCTCTCCTCTCTCTCTCTTCCCCCTCTCTCTCACCCCCTCTCTCTCTCCCCTCTCTCTCCCTCCCTCCCTCTCTCTCTCCCTCCCTCTCTCTCTCTCCCTCCTTTGAGATGGATTGCTTATCAGTGCTGATTGAATGTTGCCTGGGCGGTTCTCTGCAGCGCCGGTGTGATGTGTGATTGGCCGGGTGGTCCGGGGGGCTCGGAGGGGTCCGGCGGCTCGGCGCTGATTCTGTGTCTGATTGCTGCCCCCCCGTGCAGAACCCGGACATCGTGCTGGTGCACTACCTGAACGTGCCCGCCATCGAGGACTGCGGGAAGCCGTGCGGGCCCATCCTCTGCTCCATCAACACCGACAAGAAGGAGTGGGCCAAGTGGACCAAGGAGGAGCTGATTGGCCAGCTGAAGCCCATGTGTGAGTGTCTGGTCTGGTTCTGTACTTCTTGCACAGGAAGCCTCGCACACTGCCCCCCCCCCCACACACACACCCCACACCCCTGACCCTGCACCACTCACCTCGCACTCCACACCCCCCCACCCTACCCCGCACCCCATAGCCTGCGCCCCCCAGCCCATCCCCGCACGCCTTACAGCCCCCCTCCCCCGTCTCGGACACAACATGACAACAGGACAGGGGGTCAGACTCCCCCCCCCCAACAGCGCAGAGCGCATCCTTTCCCGGTAGCGTGGCTACAGTAGTCGGCGGTTCCCTCTGGTCGCTGAGAGCCCATTGCTGAACCCCGACCTTCAGCGCCGTACGCCGCTGGTTCCGCTAGCGCGCGGTGGGGGGACGCCCGTCACAATCAGAGCATCTTAAGAGAGGCCGACCTTCAGCGCGCGTCGCTTTATGACAGGGCAACCTCTCAATTACATCACCGGCACGAAAAACTCAAATCCGTGTAGTGCCACGTTGTCGGTCCGGTTATTCTATCTGCGAGAGGCACGCTGATTTGTCGTCGGTTGTCTCGCAGCCCCTACGCGCGCTACGAGCTCTGAGCTGAACACGCTCGCCCCTGTGCAGTCATCTCCCACACGTCGTTTATCAGCGCTTCAGTTGCTTAGGTGCTAGTGTAAAGGGTAAGGAGCTGGTCTTGTAACCTGAAGGTCACAGGTTCGATATCTGGGTAGGACACTGCCGTTGTACCCTCGAGCAAGGTGCTTAACCAGAATTGCTTCAGTATAGATCCAGCTGTATACATGGATGCAGTGTAAATGCTGTGTAAAAAAAGTTGTGTAAGTCGCTCTGGATGGAGCTAAACGCCTGTAATGTAACTTTGCACTGCGTCATTTATTTTATTTTATTTTTTGATTGGATGCCCTTATCCGGCCTTATGGAAGCAATTCATGTGAAGTATATCTGCTCTCCCGCGCAACAGCTGTGCCCCCGCGAAGCGTTTGAACTTTGAGTGTTCCTGGTGACACGTCCGATTCCCCCGGAGAGCTGCTCTGCGCGGGTTTATGGTGCCGGTTTCGCCTCCATCTGCTCCCAGGGAGTCTTTCATGCCCTGTCCTGTCCCGTCCCGTCCTGTCCGAGAGACCTCCAGCTTTCGGGGGACCAGTTGGGGGCCGACATGAATTTCATGAGCTTTTTTTTTTTTAGTCTCCAGAGCAACGCAGGGAGAGCGTTTGGTTCTAGCAAGCCTTAGCCAGTGGTCGGTAGGGTCCAGGAATCCGCCATTTTCTTTCCTCATTGACTGACTCTTAGATATTTGATTTGACGTTTGCGAACTGATCATGTGCCGAATCACAGCATTCCGTTCCTGCCTCCGTTCCTTCCTTACCGCAGCGGGTCAGTCACACGCACACGCGCCGTCGCCATGGATACGTTCAGGTCTAAATTCTGGGATTCCTTCCCTCACCTGTTACTGCTGTTGTGTGAAATACAGCGCGGTACCCAAAGAGACGAAGGCTTTGGTTCAATGAGCATTTTCACACGACGCAGAACTACCAGTGAATGAACGTATACAGTGTTTGTCAACGCAAAGATTTTCCAGTCAGTGTAGTGGGTCCCATTTAACTGTATTTGCATTGAAGCAAACAACTGCCATTTCATGTAAATCGGTGTTAAGGACAGATATTTATGATGATTGAACTGAAACCGAAGTAAGTCCAAGAAATTTTAAGAGAGGGGAGTGTGAATATCTAAGATTCAATGACTGGTGAAACTATTTTCTGACTCAAGGCCTCTTGTGTAAATCTTGTGTAACCGCTTTTGAAATCTGTGGAGTGATCATTATGCGAACTACCGGTAAAGATCAGGGTCTCTGCCATCGCTTTAGCTGCCTGAATCACAGTATATCCGCATGTCACAGCACTTAAACATATGCGGTTTTAATTCCCCCGTTTCCACACAACAACGAATGCGGGACAGTCCTTATGCCCTACCGCGATTTTCAGCTGATACAGTATCTAATTATCTTGCCGTTTGTTTTTTTTTTTGGTGGGAGGTGGTCGTCGCTTGAAGTCTTTTTTTCCAAACCAGCGTACTTTAAGGAGATTACTGTACCCCAACTAATTCATAACATCTGAAGCCTCATTTAAATCAGCACCTTTTAGCACTAATGTACTGAGCCATTAACTCGGTGATTTGTTAGGACAATGGGAAGAGGGCGAGCCGTGTGTTAGAGCACCAGGAAGCAGGCGCCGCTAGCCGAGTGCTCTCATTGACTGACCTGGTGCTGCTGCTGCGGGATCTCGGCGGAGCAACACTAATAGCGAAAGTGCAGGCCGTGTCTTCTACAGGGAAGGAGGCGAACCGTACGTTGCGTGTATATCACACCGTATGTATTATTCATGCACGAATCTGTACATCAGCAGTACAAACTGTTCCCTGGATTGGCCTCTGACACACAGGGCCTGTCCCCGCCAGGTACATATGTACCTGTGTAAGGGTACAAGCATGAACGCAGCCCCTGGCTCTACAGTGTCCCATGAAGATTATGATGCCCTGTCATCTTACCTGTCCCCCAGAACTCTGTTTACCTTTGTGCACAAGGACGATGTCTGCTCTGCCCGAAACTATTCCCTGTATTTTCCTTCGGTGGGGGGACTGAGTACCTGGTAGTCAAGGTGAGCCCAAGGTCAGCAGATGGGCTCGCCAAGGCACTCACTCTGCCAGTAGAGATCTGCTTTTCCTGATTGATTGGTGGATGAGTTCATTCCCCACCTTAACTCTGGGCTAAATGTTTCAAATAGGCCTCAGTGGGTATTTGAATTGGGGAATTGACCTAAGAGTCGTGTACTAGAGTGGCAGAACGCCAGACAGCAGATCTGTTTTTGTTTTTTTGGGGAGGGGGTGGGGGTGGGGGGGCGGGGTTCAGAGAAGCTGTCGTGAATCATGATTGGCTGAGCTCCATGCGGATTCATTTTATTATCAGGTTTCTGTGCCAAAGTGTGTGCCGCGCTGCTTAAGAGAAGGGCTGAGAGTGATCAGATTAATGATAGCCATGTATCGCATCCCACTGATGCACCTGACACACCACACACACATACACACACACACGACACACACACACTACCGACACACTTACAAAACCTACACACCATCACACACGCACACACACACACTACACACCTCCACTGACACACACACACACATCACACTCACACACACACACAACACACACACACAAACACCACACACACTTACACAAACACACACACACACATGACACGACACACACACTACACAAACACGACCACAGCACATACACACACTCACACAACACACACACACACACACACACACACACACACTGACTCTGCGTAATGGGGTTCCTGAGCAGAGCGCAGTGTTGTGAGTGTCCTCACTCTCTCACGCACCCGAGAATAATATGAGAATATGAGACTTTGGTCTGCGTATCTCTTTTAAACGCACTTCCTCAGAGCATGACAGCACGCAGACGTTCTGTTATATTTCCTTTTCATGGTAAACCGCTGTCCCACCGTGCAAAGTCCTCTGCCACCCCCCCCCCCCCCCCCCAGCCGCCAACCCGCACCACACACCCCCCCCCCCCACCCCTGTACCCACCCCAGGTCTGGGGTAGACGGAGAGCCCCGGGATTCCGGGACGTTCCGCCAAGCCCTGCTGGGTAATAGACGGGAATCAGCCAATCACACGCTAAGGGCTCGCGACGCTCTCGGGGTGGCTCGCGTTGGTCTCCGTGGCGAGGGAGGCGCTCGGAAACCCAGGGGCGGAGTCTTTTCAATCCGGCGCCGCCCGCGTCCTTATGGAGGACGCGCGCGCTATCGATATCGCTAACGTTTACCCCTGGCTTGCGACGGGGGGCTCAAGTGACGTAATCCCCTAAGCCTGCCAAAAAACGAGCTCGCGAGACAAGATTTATTTCTCATTCCGAGCGGCTCAGCTGCCCCCCCCCACCCCCCACCCCCCCGCGCTTCCCCGCGCGAGCAGATCGGGTTATTTATGCGTCTGTCAGGCCGGCGGCTTCCATTTTCACACGTCGCCTGTTTATACGGCCGACGCCGGAGCCCCTCGGGGGGGTAAGACCCCCGTTCAGTGGGTACAGCCGGCGCTCCCTGTTCCAAAATGGACCCTGCGACCCGCCAGTCGCCATTAGCGACGCTGGCCACTTCAGGGGTCAGGGCATAGGGTCAGGGTCGCTCCAGCATTCTATGGTGTCATTGTCTGTGCCAGGACCCTGAAAGGCGTCCTTCACACTGCCTGCTTAATGCTTATGGCACAGTGTTTCTTTACCTGTTGCCCCATTCAGGAGCTGTTATTCCTGTGCTATCTATAGTGTGCTACCTATACCTGACACCCAGAAGGAGTGTCAGTTTTACCTCCCTTTGTTTTTTTTCAAAAATATTCTTTACTGAAATATGTCAATGCAGTAAAATATTTTTTGTAATTCAAAGAAACTGAAATCCAGGAAGCACACCCTAGATTTTTGAGATGCATTTAAGCCAGGACAGTAATTAACCGCACTGATTTTCAATCCAGTCGTCACTGGGAATCGTCATTCTCAGTTAGTTTATTTTATGTGTGCAACTCCTGTTTACTTACACACAGCGCAGTGCGTGGATGAGCTTGTCTGTGGCCTCTGTGCTGGCCCGGCTGCAGGGTGTGATGGAGGAGGTGGATGGTGACGGGGTAGAGTGTCTGTGTGGACTGTAAGCCTGCGTCTGCATGTGGACTGTGTGTGTGTGCGTGTGTGTGTGTGTGTGGTTGCGTGCCGTTAGGCTGGGTGGGGGGGGGGGGGTTGCCTGTCGCTCTTCCTTGGCTGAGCTGTGCTGCTCCTGAGAGGTGTGAGGACATTGATTGTGGGCTGCCTGGGGGGGAGGGGTGGGGAGGGGTGTTTGACTGACACCTGCGTCAGTGGAGTGTTCGGACTCCACAGTTGAAATCATATCATATCTGCCCAAAGAGTGCTGACATAACAATACAATGGCTCTCTCTCTCTCTTTGCTTACTCTCTCTCCATCTCTCTCTCTCTCTCTCTCTCTCTCTCTCTTTTTCTTACTCTCTCTCTCCATCTCTCTCTCTCCCTCTTGCTTTCTCTCTCTCTCCATCTCTTTCTCTCTCTCTCTCTCTCTCTCTCTGTCCTCTCACTTTCTGTCTCCCTCCCTTTCTCCTTTTATATCTTTCCTCTCTTCTCTCTTTCTCTCATTTTCTCAATTTTACACTTCCGTGTTCTCTCACTTTCTCATCTTTTATCATCTCTCCCTTCCTCTCTCTCACTCCTTTCTCTTTTCTCTCTTTCTATCCCCCTCTGTTCTACTTTTTCCCCCATCACGTATTTGCAGTGATCTCTCATCTGAGTACCTCTTTCCCTCTCTCCATTTTTCCTTTTTGCCTCACCGTCCATCTCTTCTCTCACCCGATCTGTACATTTCACTCTATCTCTCTCCCTCCCTCCATCCATCCTTCCCTCCCTCCCCCCTCTCTCTTTTTCATTTTTCTCTGTTCGTGGAAGTAGTGGGCCTCAGGGAGTAGGTATTAAAGCTGCCTTGATTTAGTTTGATATTCTAAATTTGCTACACCCCAGAGCTCTCGGTGTTTTCATTAATACATATTTCCCATTTAAAGGAAAGTTATGGAGGAGGCTGCCACTTGGCTGCAGCGGCTGTAATAGCATTAGAACAGCAGCAGGAGCCGGAATGGCGTCAGCAGGGGGACGGTGGCATAATTTGTGTGTGTGCGGAGATGGGGCCCGTGCAGAAGGGAGAGGCGGGGGGAGGCGGGGGGTGTGCACGAGAGCGGCGCTCCTCATTCGCTGCCGTGGTTTTGTTCCTCTCCAGTGGTTTTGCCATCGAAGCAGCTGCTGCGTGGGGGACTAATGTCACCTTCAGAACCCAGTCAGCAGTAGTGTGGGATGCAGTACCGGCGGTTGGCCAGCAGATGTCTCTGTCGCTCACCCGTTTTGGCAGGGCCTGTCCCTTTCCGCCTCTCTCCACGCCCATCTAAACTGTCCAGAGTTGGGTGTGGGTGTCCTCCTCCCGGGCCCCAGACGAGGAGGAAAGCGGATGCCAGATTTGGGTCCTCTCCCCCCCCCCCCGTTTTGGCAGGTGGATGTTGGTGGTGGAAGAGGGGGGGTGGCGTGGCGTGGCTGGCTGGCTGGCTGACTGTGTCTCCCTCTCTCTTGGCAGTTCATGGCATCAAGTGGACTTGCAGCAATGGGAACAGCAGCACCGGCTTCTCTGTGGAGCAGCTGGTGCAGCAGATTCTGGACAGCCACCAGACCAAGCCGCCTCCCCGGACCCACAACTGTCTCTGCACGGGCACTCTGGGTAAGGGCGGGGGGGAGGGGGCCAGGGCGCAGGGGACAGGCAGGGGAGGAGCAGAGCTGTTTGGGCCCTGGGGCAGAGACAGGCGAGCAGGTCTAGGGCTATGCGTAGAGTACGACTAGCATAGGGCTATGGCTGGTGTAGGGCTAGTGCTAGCATAAGGCTAGCACTAGTGCAGGGCCGGGCGCTATAATGTTCTTTACTGCTGAAGGTTCTGGGTCCTGAATGTGTTCCTTTGGCAGTGCGGTTGTACGGTGGATAGGGCTAGGGCTAGTGTAAAGGCAGGGCTAGCATAGGGCCGGGCGCTATAATGTTCTTTAGCGCTGAAGGCTGTGGGGTCCTGAATGTGTGGCACGGTGATGCAAGGTCCCGGGTTCAAATCCCAGCCAGGGTCTTTCTGTGTGGAGTTTGAATGTTTTTTTTTTGTAATGGAGTTTCAATGTTCTCTGTGTGTCCTTGTGGGTTTCCTCACACAGCCAAGACATGCAAATTAGGTTAATGGGGGGCGGGGGAGGGGGAGCTTTCACCGGGCTTTGCTGTAAAAGAGCATCTGTGCTCAGTCACCCTAGCCCGTGCAAATAAAGGTTAATACATTTAAAAAATAATTTCAACTGAAGGTAACAGGCAGGACGGGACGGGGTGACGACTGAAAGGGTAGCGGGACTGCGCGTGCGTCCGTGCGTGCGTGTGTGTGTGCGTGTGTTCGTAGTGCTGCATCGATTCCGCAGCACACTCGGGTGCGCTTACGCGTCGCTGTCCTCGTCGCATGCGTCCCGCCATGCGCCATGCACCATGCGTGCATGCGCCATGCACCATGCACCATGCGTGCATGCTCACTCAGGGCTTTCGGGGCAGCCCTGCATGCCTCTGCGCAGCTCGTACCGTATCTTATTGTAATTTAAATTGTAATTTGTATTTTCGTCCTAATATTGTAGCTTGCTCTTCCCCCCTAGTTTGATATAGCATAGGCTAAGTTAGGCCAGGATAATGTTCACTGCGTGAACTGATCTGTGTTCTTGGCTGTGAATAACTGTACGAAATGAGTATTGCACCCTATCGAACCTGTGTTTTGTAGTTCCAATGACCTTGATATGCACTTTTTTACGTCGCTTTGGATAAAAGCGTCTGCCAAATAAATGTAATGTAATGTAATACCAGCATCATGCAGTGCCTCAGGAGGCTGAGTCTATCTGTACCTGCAGCACACATTTTGGCCACTGGATGGCAGGCTCACATCTGTAATGTAACAAAAATAAAGGGTTGTATGATTAAAGTGCTAGTTGCAGAGGCATCATTTCAACGCAGAAGATGTCCGTTGCTACTGTGAGTTTCTACTGCTATATTCGTCCTTAAAGGAAATGGTAAAAAAAATACCAAAATCATACGAACTTGAATCAACCCATCATTTTTCTTAACGCTGTCGAATTATGAATTCAGGTCCTTATATTAATAATTTGTATCCTCTGTTCATTTAAACCCTCAGGTTCATAATTTAGGCTGTCAAATTATTAATTGGGGCCCTAATTTGAATGAATCATTTGAGAGTAAAAAAAAATCCATTAATCATGGGATTGGTTTAATAATTTGGATACAAATTAAGACCCAGTGGTGGATGAATTAATGGTAGAAGCTAAGAAACGTCAGACTCACTATGTTAAGGCCTGTGGTCCTTTTTGTTCATATTTGTGATTAATTTAGCTCTGTTTCAGTTTAAATGACGATGAAAGTTATTCAGCTACTCGTTGCAATTTCCACAGAGAGATGAGCAGGATTCAGTGATAAAGATTCCAGGAAAATTGATCTTGTGTTTTATGTTTGTTTTATGTTTTTTTGCAAGTGTTTTTTCTATCATTTTTATCCCAGCTTTGTGCAGGCATAAATAACCCCTTGTGCATACACCGCTCTAAAAACGAGAGGAAAAAGGGAGGATAAATGACCCGAAAAAGGAAATGAAGAAATGTGGTTTAAGCAACACCATGTCCAAGCCTCTCTCTCTCTCTCTCCCTCTCCCTCCCTCTCTCTCTCTCTCTACCCCCTCTCTCTCTCTCTCTCTCCCTCTCTCTGTCTCTCTCTCTCCCTCTCCCTCCCTCTCTCTCTCTCCCTCCTCCCTCTCTCTCTCTCCTCTCTACCCCCCCTCTCTCTCTCTCTCTCTCTACCCCCTCTCCTCCTCTCTCTCTCTCTCTCCTCTCTACCCCCCCTCTCTCTCTCTACCCTCTCTCTCTCTCTCCTCCCCCCTCCCCCCCCCCTCGCAGGTGCAGGAAGCAGCCTGCATCACAAGTGCAACAGCGCCAAGCACCGCATCATCTCCCCGAAGCTGGAGCCCCGCTCGGGGGGGTACGGCGGGGGCCACTCCGAGGTGCAGAACAGCGACGTGTCCGAGGGCAAGACCGAGCACAGCCACGGCGGGGGCAAGAGCGCCCGGGGCGGGGCGGAGGGCGGGGGCGGGGGCGGGGGCGGCGCCCGGGAGAAGCGTAACGGCAAGGTGCACAAGCCGGCGCTGCTGCACCAGAGCAGCACCGAGGTGTCCTCCACCAACCAGGTGGAGGTGCCCGACACCACCCAGAACTCGCCCGTCTCCATCAGCAGCGGCCTCAACAGCGACCCCGACATGGCGGACAGCCCCGCCGTCGCCGGCATGGGTCACGTGGCCTCGGTCATGGGCGGCCTGTCCCAGGGCGCCGCCGTCTTCATGTCGGAGGTGGCCGGCGACGCCGTGTACGGCATGTCCCCCACGGGGGGCGCCGGCGCGCACCTCATGGGCCCCGACGCCGCCTCCCAGGGCCTGGTCCTGGCCGTGGCCTCCGACGGGCACAAGTTCGCCTTCCCCGGGGCCGGGGGCGGGGCCTCGGGCGGGGCGGGCCCGGCGGAGGGCCTGGCCATGCTGTCGGCCGCGGGCGTGTCGGAGGAGCTGGTCCTCTCCAGCAGCCTGGACGCCGGGGGCATCAAGCTGCCCGAGACCTCCGTGAACTTCGACCCCGACTGCTTCCTCAACAACCCCAAGCAGGGCCAGACGTACGGCGGCGGCGGGCTGAAGGGGGACTGCGGCGGGTCCCCCGGCGGCTCCTCCTCCTCCGGCGCAGCCAACGGCCTGCAGTGCTCGCCGCCCGGCGGCTCCGACGGCAGCGGCGGCGGCGGCGGCTACAGCTTCAACGCCGCGCTGGTGAAGAACATCAAGACGGAGGACATGTCCTTCGAGCAGCAGCTGGCCAAGGAGAGCGGCTACCAGGTGGGCGAGGCGGGGAGCGGCGGGGGCGGCATGCCGGGCGCCGCGGGCGCGGCCCAGGGCGCCCTCAGCCTGACGCCCACGGGCTCGCTGCTGCCCTCCGGTGGCGGCCTGAGTCCCAGCACCACGCTGGAGCAGATGGACTTCAGCGCCATCGACGCCAAGCAGGACTACTCCTCCGGGGGCGGCGTTTCGGGCGGGTACGGCCAGCCCATCCCCAGCCCGCACCTGGCGCACCCCAGCCGCTCGCCCAGCTTCTTCCTCCAGGAGGCGCCGCAGCCCCCCCAGGGGGGCCCCGCCCAGAAGAGCCACCTGCTGGAGCAGAGCTCCCACGACTCGGGAGCCTACCTGGGCCTGCAGGTGGTGAAGACGGACTCCCCCGACAGCAACGGGCACCTGCACCTGCACCACCACCACCACGGCCACGCCCACGCCCACCAGGGCGCCGCTGCCAGCTGCAACGGGGGGTCGCCCACGGAGCGGCCCGGCCCGGGGGCCCCTGCAGCTGCTGCAGTACCAGGGCGGCTTCCCCGGGCTGGGCGCCGAGCACGAGGAGGTGGTGAGCATCGAGCAGGCGGCCGGCGCCCCGGGGGCGGGCCAGCCCGGGGCAGCCGACGGCCGGACGGACGGACTACTCAAGACCGGGGATCACCTCCAGGCCTGCGGCGGAGGGGCCGGGGCGGAGGGGGGGGGCGCCGAGCACTACCTGCAGCAGGCGGCCGATAACGGAGGAGGTGCCGGAGGAGGCGGAGGAGGTGGAGGAGGTGGTGGAGGAGGAGGAGGAGGAGGAGGGACTAACGGCGGGCCTCTACGCAACGGGAGCGCCAGCAACGGCTCGGCGGGCAGCCCCCACCAGCAGCTGCAGCCCCTCCTCCAGGGGGCGGGGCTCGTGCAGGGGCTCTACAACGCGGTCGGCGCCCACCAGGCGATGGGCGGGGCCGGAGCGGGCGGGACGGGCATGGAGATCAGCCTGGACCACTTCGACATCTCCTTCGGCAACCAGTTCTCCGACCTCATCAACGACTTCATCTCCGTGGACGGGGGCGGCGCCGCGGTGGGGCCCGGGGGGGCCCTGTACGCCCACCAGCTGATGGCCCAGCCGGGGGCGGAGGGGCAGGCCTCGGCAGCGGGGGCGCCCCAGCAGGGCCCGGAGGACGCGGCGGGGCGGGGCGTGGGGTACAGCCCCACCGAGCTCTGCCTCCAGCCCTGCTGCAGCCCCCAGTCCCTGGGAGGAGGGGGCGGCGGCGGGACGGGGGCGGGCCCGGGGGAGGCCGGCTCGCTGGCCTACATGCACGTGGCGGAGGTGGTGTCGGCCGCCGTGGCCCACGGGACGCTGGGAATGATACAGGCCACCGGGAGGCTCTTCATGGTCACAGACTACTCCCCCGAATGGTCCTACCCTGAGGTAAGCCCCCCCTCCCCACTGTACCACTAGGCCCCCACTGCACCACTAGGCCCACTCCCACTGCACCACTAGGCCCCCAGCTGCATCACTAGGCCCACCCCACTGCACCACTAGGCCCCCCACTGCACCACTAGGCCCACCCACTGCACCACTAGGCCCCCCCCGCACACTAGGCCCACCCCACTGCACCACTAGGCCCCCCACTGCACCACTAGGCCCCCCACTGCACCACTAGGTCCCCCCACTGCACCACTAGGCCCCCACGCACCTAGCCCCCCCACTGCACCACTCAGGTCCCCCACTGCACCACTAGGCCCCCACTGCATCACTAGGCCCACCCACTGCATCACTAGGCCCACCCCACTGCACCACTAGGCCACCCCCACTGCATCACTAGGCCCACCCCACTGCACCACTAGGTCCCCACTGCACCACTAGGCCCCCCTGCATCACTAGGCCCGCTGCATCACTAGGCCCCACTGCATCACTAGGCCCACTGCACGTAGGCCCACACCTCACTGCACCCTAGCCCTCCTGCACATTACATTACATTAAGCATTAGTGACGCTCTTATCCAGAGCGACTACAACAGTGTAACAAACTCAGGATCAAGTCCCTTAAGTCCATGATAAAATGCAGATAAAAGCCTTTACTGTAGTAGCATACAGTAAGGAGAAACAAGATAGTCTGAACCAAAAATGCACCACTAGGCCCACCCCCACTGCACCACTAGGCCCCCCCACTGCACCACTAGGCCCCCCCTACTGCAGGGAGTTCAGTCGCTTAGCAGACCATTACTTTATACGTAATTGCACCTAATTCAGTAACTCTGACTTTGTGCAATTAAACATGGCATTATGTTCTTTAGTCATGTTGGGGGAAAAAATGCTTCAAATTGCGTGGTTTCTGTGTTATGATTCAAATTATTATTATTGTAATCCCAGACCCTTAAATGAAGTTAATTGGATATGAAGTACACATACTTCTAGCCTAATGCTAGAGCTTTAAATACAATTAGTGTACAATTATGTATGCAATTTAAGTACAATCAGAGTACAATTATGTAATAATAATAACAATAACTTAAATACAATGGGCCCCATTCACAAAACTTTTCTTAAATTATGCTTACTTTTGTTCTTAAAAACAAAAGTAAAGAAAAAAAAACCCAATATGGGATTCATGACACATGTGCAGACCTTTGTTTTTGTGCATATCCCAGGTGCATGAGATGATAAATGCTGGCTGTTTGTAAATTGCATGCACAATACTGTTCATGAGATTAGCATAAGGAAACAGCCATTAACAAATACAGATAAGAAAAAAAAAATTTTCTTGGCAACATTCTTATACGCAGTTTACGATGAAATGTGATTGTACACATGTTTCGTGAATGAGGCCCAATTAGTGTACAATTATGTACACAATTTAAGTACAATTAGTGTACAATTATGTACACAATTTAAGTACAATTAGTGTACAATTATGTACACAATATAAGTACAATTAGTGTACAATTATGTACATAATTTAAGTACAATTAGTGTACAATTTTGTACACAATTTAAATACAATTAGTGTACAATTATGTATAGAATTAGTGTACAGTCATTAAATACAAATAGGAATCAGCTTGATGGGCATTATTTACTGGTGAGCCAAAATATTGAGTCCTGAGTTATTGAGTTATGAGTCCATTATCATCCATTTTAAAGGGATATTTCACTTTGGTTTAAAACAAGTAATTTTGTGGAGCTTACCCCCGGATTGTATTTGTGTAGCGTGAATGCTAGCAACATCAGATGCCCCTGTTCACCGTTAACAGTAGCGCCGGTTTTTTTTTGCAGTTATGCTTTGAGCCACAAGAGGTCAGCATTTTATAAAGAATGAGCTTATGGCTGCAACCACCTAGCACCTTTTGTTGGGGGACTAAATCCCTCTGTCTTTTTTTCGACCAATTGTATAAGCTTATTTGGTCCAAAAAGTTGGTCCAACAACAAAAAAATTCATTCTATCTATACACAGACATTTATTTCAGTTCTGTGGACATTGCATTTGCAATTATAATTGCTGCTGCAGTGTATTTTAATTTCAAAATGGCTGAAATAAAAAAACAAACAAACACTTGTATGGAATGGTCAACAAATTACTAAGTTGCTGTGAACACAAATGTACCCACAGCCATCCTGGAAATTGGTTTAAGTTGGACTCTGTGAGTGTTGTGGCTGTTATGTTATTAGATGTCCACAAGATGGCAGCAGAAGCTCAGCCGACTGAGATTTTTCTTTCTGGTATCATTAGTTTGAGGTTTGCTCACTGTAATTTGCTGAGTTGTTGAGATACTTTGATTGAAGGGGTAATTACAATTTTGCATTTCACTAATGCAATAACATATTTGCACAGCTTGGTTTCAAATAGGTTGGGGGGTTGCAATTCAAATAAACAACTGCTCCAATGGCCAGTGTCCAGGAATGTAACCACTAGTCTGCAGCACTTTTACTGCCCCACAACATGGTTGCATCAGAAAAAAACTGGGGACAACAAAAATGGTCCTGAAATATGATGACACTCAGCCCTTTCAAAGTGATTCAGCTGGAGATGACACACAGAGTCCTTTCAACCTGATTCAGTTTCAGATGACAGAGTCCCTTCAAACTGATTCAGCTGGAGATGACAGTCCCTTCAAACTGATTCAGTTGGAGATGACACAGAGTCCTTTCAGACTGATTCAGTTTGCGACGACAGAGTCCTTTCACACTGATTCAGTTGTAACAACTGCCATCACAGCTGCTTTAGCCACCATTGTGAAACTGTCATCAGTCTGAAGGCTTGAAAATCAAATGAATCATTCTGTGGCTCAGATGTAGTCTAATCTAGGCTCGCTGTAACTGAGACAGCTTTAACCATTTGAAGTATGAGATCAATATGTGATTAGAATTTTCTTAACTGAACATTCTAATTCTGATGTAGCAATCACTGGTGGTAACTGAAAGCAGAGTTCTAGAACACCGACTTTCAAAAAACAAAAACATTCCAAAAAGCCTGCTCTTGAAGGACGACTACACTATTCACAGCCTGATGAGTGACATCCTCCACTCTATGACTCCCCCCCCACCCCCCCCACAAACCGTAGTTTCCCAGGATTCATTGCTACTCAGCCCTTTAGCCAGGCCCTAACTTCCGCCCATCTTCAACCTTTCAATCTGCCTTATTTCAGGACCTATATGGGCTGTAATTAGATTGAGACGTTATTCATGAAGTATGCATGATGTATTGCTACCATTTACTGTTATGTAATTTATTAATTTAGCAGACATCCTTACCCTACCCGAGAGCAGCTTCAGCATCAGACATGCCTACCCAAGCGCTTTGCAGCTGACATATGATTCCTCAACATTGCGAGGATTTAATGAGGAAAAAGGCTTCAGTGTGTGTGATTGAAACCAAGGAACTTATGTTGCTGAGGTTGTGGAGGACACACTACTGTGTGAGAGTGTGTGTGTGTATGTGCGTGTGGTTGTGCATGCGCGCGTGCTTGTGTGTGTGTGTGTGTGTGCGTGTGTGTATGTATGTATGTGCGTGCATGCTTTCTTATGTGTGTGTGTGTGCGTGTGTGTGCGTGTGTGTGTGTGTGTGTGTGTGTGCGTGTGTGTGTGTGTGTGCGTGTGTGTGTATGTATATGCGTGCATGCTTTCTTATGTGTGTGTGTGTGCGTGTGTGTGTGCAAGCATGTGTTACCGAGCGCACGTTGAGAGTTGTATTGCAGGAGTGCTGTACAGTATTGGCTGTATGCGCTGTGTGCTGAGGGGCAGCTCTGCTCCTGTGTTTCAGGGCGGGGTGAAGGTGCTCATAACAGGGCCTTGGCAGGAGGCCAGCAGCAACTACAGCTGCCTGTTTGACCAGATCACTGTCCCCGCCTCCCTAATCCAGCCTGGGGTACTGCGCTGCTACTGCCCAGGTAAGCTCCGCCCCCATGACCGGGACCAAGCCCAACCCCCCTTAAATTCACCTTAAATCTTTAAACAACTTTTTGTAAAACGGGGTTGTTTCAGTCCTGAATGCTGATTGGCTGAGACCACGTTATTCAGTGATAATAACTCTGACACAGTAACTGTTATTTCAAACAGCCTGTTTTTAAACAGTATCACTCCATGCACACACAATTACTTATAGGCTGCAAATAATATTAAAGAATAAGTAATGATGTGCCATCGAGCAATTGTTTCTATACGTTGTAACTGTTTTATAAAAGCAATATGGCACCCGAGGCTGTGCTGTATTGTGAACACAGCCACGGCTACAGGGGGTTGCCAGCTCTCCACTCCGCACCGTGCCTGACAGCACCCCTGTAGCCCCGAGTGTGTTCCCGATACAGCACTGCCTCCTGTGCCGTGTCGCTCATCACCCACTTTGTCTTCATTCCCCGTTTATCAATCACCGATCACAGTGGAATTGCCGTCCGGTGGCTGTGACACTGTTAATCCAGCAGGACAGACTGGCGGGCAGTGTGAGTCTCTCTTTTGGGGGTGTAAATCTCTGGGTTCTCCCCCTCTCCCCCCTGCCCTCT
Organism: Anguilla rostrata; assembly: GCF_018555375.3. Taxonomy (NCBI): domain Eukaryota; kingdom Metazoa; phylum Chordata; class Actinopteri; order Anguilliformes; family Anguillidae; genus Anguilla; species Anguilla rostrata. The sequence continues at coordinate 35,192,478 of NC_057945.1, read as the reverse complement.
CCTCTCTACTCAGCTCATGACACGGGGCTGGTGACGCTGCAGGTCGCCGTCAGCAACCAGATCATCTCCAACTCGGTGGTGTTCGAGTACAAGGCCCGCGCCCTGCCGGCCCTGCCGTCCTCCCAGCACGACTGGCTCTCCCTGGACGGTAGGCTCCTCCCCCCCCGTTCTCTCTCTCCACCGCTGGCTGTCGGCCCTGTTCCGTCTCGCCGTCACGCCTCCTGTCGCTCTTGTGCTCTGTGGAACCTGGCTAGCCGGTCCCCCTGTGGGGAGGCATGTGTGTCCTGCACCCAAACCCTTTTACCGGAGGATGAGCGCTTCTCCTCTGTGATCGTTTAATCGGGTCTGAGAGGGGTCAATGACGGCGGGTGGCGCTGGAGAGCAGGCCGGTGCGCGTCCCAGCATGCACTGCTGCGTGTCACGAAGGAAACGGTTCGCCCAACGGCCCCCCCCCACGCCGTCTGAACCCAACGAACCAAAACCCCACGCGCTGCGTGCGGGCCTTTGTGTTCCGATCCCGGATGTCTTCCTCGCGAAATCCCTCCGTGGTCCCCCCGGAGGCCGACGAGGTTCTCGCTGCACCACTAACGCTGGGCAGGGGTTCAAGAGGAGCTCTCCTCTGCCACCTGGTCGGGGGCCAGGCCTCGTTGGAACTGTCCGCTCCTGACTGAAGGCACGGCCAGGTCCTCCCTCAGCAGGGACGGCCTGCACCTCGTTATTGATGACTGGGGTGGGGGGTGCCAAACGCCGTCCCATCAGTGATTGTAAAATGCCAAAATGCCCCCCCCCCCCCCCCTTTTTAACTGAGCACCGGACTGCGGTTATGATGCGGAACCAGAGCTTGCTACGAGCGACTCATTAGTTTGAGAAATGAAATTTTTTATTTTTTTTTCCCTCTGCGATTGTTGCCCGCGGCATTAATTTATTTCGCGTCAAGTGGGAAAGAAAGGCCGTTCTCAACACAATTCCGCGCTTTGTTTACGCTAAACTTTGTTTAATGATCTTTCACAAGGTGGGCAAAAGATTAGCTCTGACTGCAAAAAAAAAAAGAAAAAAAACACAAGCACGGTTCAGGAGGGTTAATCAGTTGTCGGCGAGAGTGCGATGCCTGTTTGCTGGAGTGAGCACGCTCAAACAGACGCTTACGTTTATGAACAATGCACACAGCAAAAACATTAGGTCAGTGCAGTATTTCACTGGACATTAGACAGCGCTGACACAAATTTGATAGGATTATCCTGTTTAAAATATCTCTGCTACTGAACGCTTCCGTCAGAAATTAAAAGCAGGAGAGGAACCGTACGGACGGAAACTTCCGTGATACTGGCCATGTGGCCCCCGTGACGAGACTCCATATTCAATTAATAAAGATCCATGTGGCCAACGTTTCCGTTTATCCGTCCCCCAGCCGCTGAGTCAGAGCAAGGCCGCTGTGTGGAAATAGAGAGATCCTGTTGCAGCTGGAGCAACCGGCTGCAATCCAGAACAGAACAGGAAGTGCCCGTTATCGACTGATTAGGCTCTCCAGTTTGAGCAGCTTGCCATTGCATTCAGTGGCAGTTGGTTCAGAGGCAGACAGTTTGATCAATGGGGGGGGGGGTGTACGCCCTGGTAACTGCGGGTTCCATTCCCACTATTAAATAATTTTAATGGCCAGGGGGCTGCGGGCTTGTGCCACCCCAGTGTTACATCACATTACAGGCATTTAGCAGACACTCTTATCCGGAGCGACTTACACAACTTTTTACATAGCATTTACACTGCATCCATATGTACAGCTGGATATATATACTGAAGCAATGCAGGTTAAGTACCTTGCTCTAGGGTACAACGGCAGTGTCCTTACCCGGGAATCGAACCTACGACCTTTCGGTTACAAGCCCAGTTCCTTACCCACTGTGCCACGCTGCCGCCACTCCAGCGCTTAAAATGTAACGCCGAGCAGGTTGCCGTGGATAAAGTCATCTCCTAAATGAATGGTGCGGTATATTGTAATTGCGGGAAATATCTGTTGTGACACCCGAGTTATGTGAGAGAGAGAGCTGCGCAGAATTACCCTCCTTCATTACTGGAAGCTGACATTGCCGCTTGCTGTGCTCAACGAACCGAGCGCGCTCCTCTCTCCTCCGCGAAAATTTAAGGTAATGAATATGCAGTCGCAGTAATCTGTGGGCTGTGGTGTAGAGAGGAATAACTAGGCGGAAAGACAGTAGTAATAAAGATAAAAATTAGCGGTGGCATGATTATACATTATAAGACTACATATAAGACTTGCGCGAAAAGTAAACCAAACGTAAATTATTTGCAGTAGGCCAACTGGAGTCCTCGCAATGCAGGGTAGAGTGCAATACTGTTATTCTTAATGTGTGGTCAGGGAGCGCGGTTTCTTTGTTAAAATTTCTCCCGTTAATAATGTGACCAAAAGTTTGTCCATACTGAGTGCCAACCTTTTGCCCTCATAGAAAATTGCTATTTTTATTAACACCGTGTTGTTCCCAATTTTTTTTTTTTGCTTACAAAGCTTTTAAAAGCGAAGCCGGCCAATGAAATGGCTGGCTGTTGGCCTTACACAGTACCAGCAAATGGACTCTGTGTTCGGTTTATGAATCCCTTTAGTTTAGCTTACAGCACAGCAGCAGACCCCCCCAAGGGGGACTGTGAGCTTTGTCCCGATCAAACAGCTCAAAGCGCCCAGGAGGACCGAGGCTTTCTGAAAGCGTACGCAGCTCCTGACGCCAAAAAAAAAAAAAAAAAAAAACCCCCGTTAATGAAGTCCCAGCGCTGGAGCCCGGGGCACTTTTCTGCACCGCTCGAACGCTCGGGGGGCCCGTTACAGGCTGTCGCCGATGGAGACGCCGGGGGCTTCTCCCCCCTTCCCTGGTGTCGCTTACAGTTCTGCGTGATTTAGAGCGAGCGGGGTGGGGGGGGAGGGGGGCGAGGGGGGGTGGTGTCAGACTCTTCGCTCTTAGAGGGCATAATGAACGCCGGGGGCGGGGGCGGGGGGGCGGGGGGCGAGGGGGGGGCCGGCGGGGGGGCGGTGGGTGTCAGACTCTTCGCTCTTAGAGGGCATAATGAACGCTGGTGTTTGTTCCAGCCAATTCCCCTTGCTTAATGAACCGTGCGGGACTTACACCTGTCTGCTTCCTCCCAGAATGCACCGCCTGCTAATGTCGTCTTTTTCGAGTTCGGGGGGCATGCGTTTTTGTGATATGCCATTAACAAACATGTCAAAAAAAGGAGAGAGAGTTTTTTGTGTGTGTTAATTAAGAGCAGAGGTTGGAGCGGAATACCAGCACGCACACACACGCACGCACGCACACACACACACACGCACACACACACACACACATCCTCCGAGCAGTTCGGTGTGTGCCACACCTTCTAGAAGGAGCGGCGGGTTTGGATGGCCGGCTCTCCCAGGCAGCCGCTGTGGAGCAGAGAGCCGCTGATTGATATTTGTTCAGCAGGGCGTGTGCAGTGCCTTATGGAGACGTGTCCCGTTCGGGGGGGGGGGGGCGTTACTCTGAGGAGGAGGAGGAGCAGCCCCATTAGACGGCCCGGCCCGGCCCAGCCCGGTCTGTGGCAGAGACTGATTCACTGCCCTGCGATACGGTCTCGGGCTCGGGCTCAGACGCCGCGCTCGCTATCAGAAGCCGTAGCTTCAGGTGCCTGAATCCCGGGGTTAAAACACCGGACCGAGGCACTTAAGTGCCCTGGTGGTAAATACAACCGGTGACCAGATAAGAGAGCGCCAGCAAAGGAACATAAATCCGTGATCCTCAGCCCTGGTCCTGGTGGGACGCGGGGTCTGCTGCTGGTTTTTTGTCGTTACTCGGCACTTAATTGGTCGATTAAAGCAGCTGATTACGCGGTTAGCTCGCCTCACCTGGTTTCCTTGGATCCGGACTGTTAGCTACATTGAAGTCCGTAAACGAAAACAAGCAAGACCCCGCGGCCCCGCCAGGACCAGGAACAAAGACCTCTGACATAAATGTTGTGTGCAGTAAGCAAAGGAGCCCTTCATTTTCAGCGCCTAAGCTGTGCCACAGGTACACAGGCACGTGTGGTGCAGGAAAAGGACCTCCGGCACGTTGCGATACATGGGGATGTGAAAGTTAAGACCAGCTGCACAATCTTCATGGCTGAACTTTTCCGTACGCGATTAACGCTCTTTTCTCAGCTCGCTCCACTTATTTGCTACGGTTATTTGGCCGGTTGCATGGCAACCCCACGTGGCATTATTAATGCACACGCACTTTTCTTTTCATTGACTTAATTCTGAGGCCTACTTCAGGACCTCCGTCAGCATAGCTGTGGTGCAGAAAATATTGCGCTGCACGGTTTTTATGATACTTCTGAAAGTGAAGTTTTATACGTAGATCAATGTGAGTCTGTGCTTTGAAGAAGGGCCTTTTTTTCGGAGCCAAACTTTTATTGGTAGAGCCTTTGAAAATTGGATGCTCATGTGTTTTATATGTTCCTTATCTTTGCTGTTGTGGTGGTGGAGGAAGGACAGCGGTGGGTGGTCAGTACCTACTGGAAAAGACAGGGGGCGCTATTGCAATCTGTTTAAACTGAACTGAGATAGAGACGCTTGTTGGGCAGTTGTGAAGTGAACTGGCCGGGTGGCTTTTAAAAAATCTTTATTCTTACTTTGTTTAACCAAAGAAGAGCTCTCCACAGGGATTGCTGACAGTAAGCAGGTTTAGTGTCATAGCTCTGAGGGGTAGTTTTGCAAGAATCGAAATTATGCCTGAATCTGGTCTTGAACAGTTCAGCCAATGGCTTCAGATCCAAACTTTGATTGCCTTTTGAGAATTTTACAGTGTCCATTAAGAAACAAGATTCAAGCCAAGTCACTTTGTTTTATTGAATTTTTTTTTTCCTTATAAAAATATTCAAGTCTCTTAAACAGATTTCTGCTTACAGCAAAAGGATCTGGTCTTTTCACATAGAAGGGCGCTTGTGGCTATACATGTAGAAGTGGCCTGAATGTTTAACTAATTGCAAACAGACTTTGAAATGTACAATGCGTGTATGCATCCATAAGCCGTATAGAACAGCATCTATGTCTTTTCCCAAATATAATGCCGCAATAGTTATTATATGCTTCATAAATTCCCTTGTACGGGCTGACTTGCACATTATATTTCAGTACATATTGTTCAGTTATACATGGGGGCTATTTACTTGAAGCAGTTTTGGAAATGTTTTGCACGCAGGAAGAGGCAGTGGCCAAGTCTTTGTGTGCTTTTGACCATGCAACCTTCATTCAAACAAAAGGCCATTTCTCTGGCACCCTCTGACTCACGGCCTCCTGGAAGGAACAGCCATGTTCCGGCTCGTTTTCTGCGTGCTCCGCGCCGCGGGGATTACTAGATTACCTGAGAGAAACGCCCCGGGCATTTTAAACCTTAAAACCCTTGATAGAGGGCTTACTACACTACAGCGTTAAAGAAGGAGAATACCTTTTAATCTCCTGCTCTGATCTGTTCTATTTTAAGGCAAGTTATGATCTACTTTATATAAACAGTGTGCGGAAATGTTTTAGCTGTGTTATCAAAAGGGGGATAGAGACCAGCACGGTTTGATATGTTGGCAGGATTACACACCTGATTTATGGGGACCGGTGGGATTAACAAATTGCTGCCCTCCACAGCCAGTGCTGATTCCTCCAGTTGTGTCTGCTTTTTTGTTTCTGTGCTCCTTAGCCGCTGCTTGTGGGTTCCAGTCGGCTGGCTTTGTAGGTCAGATTGCTTGGGGTACCAAGGCAGGTACGTTTGCAGGTTTATTTTTGGAACAACTTCAGCACCGGCTCTCTCTCTCTCTCTCTCTCTCTCTCTCTTTTTTTGACGGGTAAGAATTTCTTCAGTTGTTGTGATTCTCTGCCACTTCCCATGAATCCTTTCAGTGAGTTTGCGTTTTTTAGTGGAATAAATGCGACGGCTGACGCAGATCAGTATGGACAGCGTGGAGTCGATGGTGCCAAAGTGAATATCGAGGCCGGTTTCCTGTTTTTACCATGCCGGACTGTCAGAAGACAACTCCACTCCAGCAGAACAGCAGAGGCACTAATCTTGTTAACTAGTCAGCTTGGTCAGGCTATGATGGCATCGCTTTGACATTGAGCTTGGACATTGTCCAATGACAAAGCCGTATAATTCAAAATGGACACACAGAAATCCACAGTACCTGTGTTGTCAGGGGGGGCCACCAGGGATTTTGGGCCCCGTGAAAAGATCTCACATTGGGCCCCACCAGCCTACCCCATCTCCACACAATAATTACAGCACAATTTTTTTGAGGGCCCCTGTAGGTCAGTGCGCTCTCTGGTATCATCCTAACCCCAAACACCACCCCAACCCCCCCAACCCCCCATCCCCCACCATTACAGCGGTCCAGCCTGTTGTACTGCTACACACTAAACAGGACCTGAATCAGAGAATGGATCTGCTCTGATAAAAACACAAACTCAATCACACGGCCTGTCCAAACGCTCCACGGTCGCCAGGTAACCGGGGTTAATGGAAGATAAGCGGCCTCGGGCCACGTAAATCACGCCCTGCAGACACCTTCACCTGGAAAACCTCCCCCTCAGGAGGCTCAGGCCTGGACACATCCCATAATTTCAGCCCTGGCCGAGCTCTTCCGATTGCCCTCGCGGGTCCGATTTGCTTTAATTTTTGCAACAATTCTTGGGGAAATCCACTGCACCTCCGGGCCGGTGAAATTGCACCTAGGCTGAGCACCTGAGATCGTTCAGCATGTTAGGGGCACAAGCCACGGGAGCTGCCCTTGTTGTGAAGGTAGGCTGTGAGTGAATGTAGAATTATTATTTTTTTATAATAAAAGCTGTTTTATAAAATAGAAACTCTTGCCTGCTTTAGGGACTGCCCACATCCCATAAAAACAACTGTTCATGGAAGAGTTAGGCAAATATAGAATCCTGCAAAAAAAAAAAAATTTTAATTTTGGAATAATAATAATAATAATCTATTTTTATGTGGAATCATACAAATAACTCATACAAAGTACTTTCCTGATATTAAGTTATTACATATTTTAAAGTTCAGAATACATTTGTTCACATATTCACACTATTAGCACAATAATAATGAGATTTTCATATATTTTCATTGTTTTAATAATGATAATTATACCACTATTGATTATCTCTCCTATTAGACTAAAGCATTTATATTAAATTAGCCATTAATAATAATAATAAGAAGAAGAAGAAGAAGAAGAAGAAGTATATAGTAATAATAATAATAATAACACATTAATTTATGTATCAGACACAAAAATGAAGAGAAATCAGGTAGAATTTTCAAAACAGCACATTAAATTCATGATCATCTGTAACTGACCTAAATCACAGATATCACCATTGTTTGGAATCGGTACCTATTTTGGTACCAAATTGAAATGGTGATAGAGAGGAGGTCAATTGAACAACATACTTGTTAACATTTAGGTCTTTACCTTAAAAATGGAATGCATCCCTTAATTACAGTCATTATAAAGGTGATTGATGAATGTTTAGCCAATTTTGCATTCTCAGGAATTGTAAGCAGATATGTAGATTCTTGTATTCTTCCCTTTTTTGACTGAGACTGACAGCAAAAAATTTTAATTCCTAGATAGGGGCACTAAGAGCTTTAGAAAAGAGTTTAAAATAAAAGATAATGGGTAAAAGGACAATGTGCTTAACCCTTTGAATAGCAGGTTTTTTGGTGGAATGTTTGTTTTTTTTTTAAATTTTGAGTCCATGTCTAGAACTCCACGGCATTCAGCTACGAGCAGTGATTGTGACATCAGCATTAGAATGTTCAGTGAAGAACGTTCTAATCACATATTTCCGATCTTACCCCTTAAAGGGTTAAAAGGGTGAGCTGAGACTGTCAGGAACAGGAAGGGGGGTGCAGGTCATTCAAGTGTGCGCACACAGAACGCGAGTGGGTGCGTTTGACCGTGCGCGCGTGTGTGTGTGTGTGTGTACGTGCGCGCGTGTGGAGAGGGAGAGCGGGGGCTGGGTCTGCTGCTGCTGCTGCTGCAGTGCACGTTAGCGGGATAAACTAGGGCACCGCTAGGAGCGCGGGACGGGGACAGCTGCAATGCAGAGGGCCCTCGAGGGAGACGCCGTAACCGTTGGCGGGCGGTTCGAAGCGAGGCGGCGCGGCGCGGCGGCCCGGCTCCATTCACCGCGCCGCCGGCCCCCCCCTCCCCCCCCCCCGCCGGCCCATTCACAGACTGCGCGTGGGAGGGGCTATACCGCGCCCGTGTGCCATTCGGCTGCGCGGAACGGGCTCCCTAATAATACGCTGGCTTCACGGATTAACCCGTTCCTCTCCGTGCACCCATTACATTACATTACATTACATTACAGGCGTTTACAAGGTGGATATTTTGGGTACGAATGATTATGCGCCAACGATCAGACAGGTGTGGCTCCTCAGATACCCAGCCGGGACACGTCCTGTGGGATGTGGGCAGTACCTTTTTTTTTTCCTGATCTGGTCCATGTTTGAAAGACACTGAAAGCATGTGGGGGGGGGGGGAAAAAAACACTAAAAACATCGTTTTGAATGAAACTACAAAATATTAATGCATCTGGTTTGCATGTGTACGAGACATGTACTTGAACAGGCTTTTTATTTAAATACTTTCTTTTCGGCAAATTCACATTAATTTCCATCGCCCTGTCACACAATGTTCAACGAGGTGAAGACAAATTATTTTTTAAGAGAACCATTCTTGGGTGCCCTTCCACTCGCTAGAGAGAATGTTTATTGTCACCACATATGCAACTGTACACCGCCAATGAATGTGAAGGCCAAAGGCTGATTCACACCCTAATGGTGTTTCACGCAGAGCCAATGCCTGTTTCCTGTCCAGTAATGTAATGGCTGACCTCGCCAAAAAGGGGTTTTAATCCGCCTTACAAATACTACTCATGCATGCGCTGCAGTGAATTACACTGTCCTCTGACAGACATAATACCACTGTTGCATTACTCATAGTAGATTAAAGATAGATGCCTGTTAAAGACATATCTTTTTTTTTAAATGGCCCCCCTCATCATTCTGAAGACCAGTCCTGCAGAGGGACTGTGATGTCACTTCGATGAACCCATGAGCTTTGATTCGCCCCTTACACATCAGGGAACTGAGTTTCATTAACACAGCCAACTGGTGAGGGCCAGTACAAGTATCCCCCCAGCGAGGATGTGAATATATGTAGGAAATGAATAACAGTACTGTACTTCTGCTTTTAAATCCTGCAGGATTTTTAACCTCAACATTTGGACCCACCCCTAGGCCGTTCCACTAACTGGAATAAAAAAAAGGCTTCATTGGATAAACCTACAATTTTACTTCAATTTGTTGCACCTGTATCTTTAGGTTTTCTCAACTGAAACTTTTAGGTTCATTTAAACGACCCTAAAAAGTTTCAATTGAGGAAACTTGGGAAAAAAAAAAAAAAAAAAATTTTGTGCAACAAATTTAAGTTAAAAATTTCAGGTGTTAATCCTTTTTTTTCAGTGATAATCCTGCAGAACACAGCACCTGGTTTGTCTGGCTGAGAGGAAAAGCTGTGTGGGCAATCTAATTCTGCCTTGCAAGTGCAGTTTTGGGGGGGGGGGGGGGGCGGTGCGACCCTGATGCCGGCCGGAGGGGGGATGCATTGCAAACAGATTCCAAATGCGTTTTCGGTGCATCAGCGAGACCTCGGAAACAAACGGGGGGCCAGGGTTCGAGCACTGACTGCCGTCGGTTTGTAGCGTGACCAACAGAACCTGTAATTCTGGCAGTTGCGTGCAGGAGTCTGAGTGCAGCTGCACACAACAGGGCCATTCAAAATTACCGTTTTGCATGTTCCCCTGGATCCATTCTGCCAACGTCGGTGACAACCTGCTCCTCACTTAGCAGTAAAATGTCCAATTCAGCTCTTAACAGACAACATTTGGTTCCACATTCCAGAGTGAGTTGAATTAACACTCTTAAGAGTTGAATTGACACTGGACATTTCACTGTGTTTTATTGTATGTATTCGTGTATTGTAAAGCGTCTTTGAGATCACGAAAAAGCGCTATATAAAATATATTTATTATTATTGTTATTATTATTATTATTATGGTTCTCCAAAACTCCACCCCTCATCCTGGGTTTTTCCACTATTTCTCAATTCCATTTTATTACTATTTTTGGTTCATGCATGCCACTTACCATTACCCGTCTGAAAGCAAACGTGAAAAACAAACAAAACACGGAAACCGTAGAAGATTGAATTATAAAATGTGACCGACTGCATAAATCATTTTGCTTACATTTTGTGACAGGAAAAAAAAAGGTTTTTTTCTGCTTCCAAAAGAACAAAGCAACGAGATCACGCTTAATTAGCATTCGTGTGTAGTTGGACAGTAATAAGCTTGAAACTGGTAATTTGCGGAAATGAAGTTAGCAAAAAAAAGAGAATTGTTTAAAGTTTAACATGCCCACACACTAACTTACGCAACGAGCCGTGATGCCTGTACTGTCCCTACGGAACAGTCAGTACTAGTAAAGTGTAAATCAGGTTATTACCATGTTAATATAATGAGCTGGTTTTTTTGATGCTGCTGATTGGTGAAGAAAAAGTTTATGTGAAGCATGTAAATCTTGGTGATGACATCACAAACAAGGTTGTTATCAACACCAAGTCCTTCAACAGCAGGCAGCATAAGACATTTCGGTTAAGGATACAAAACTCACACAAAACCTCTAAGGAATAACAAGTGCCATAAGTATTATTAAATCATAATATTTTATTTATAACTATTTAAAAGTGCTCAATTGGTCTTCAACAAAATCAGCTAGTACATTAATCACTTTTTATAACCATTATAACGTTAACTGATTAAAGTTAACCAGCTAAGCTACATGAGCTAGTTGTAAGTTACACATGCCATAAAAGTGAAGAAGCAATCAGCATCTGAAGGCTGATCAACAGTAGGAATGTTTGCAAGTTAACATAACATAACATAACATAACATAATGACGAGAACAGGCCATTCAGCCCAACAATGCTCACCATTTTCCTGACTAAATTGATGCTCTGATTACCTACAGACTAGATAGTATCTAACACCGTATCAAGCCCAGTTTGAAAATCCCCAGAGTTTCTGCTTCTACTACGTGACCTGGCAGGCTATTCCACACATCGACTACTCTCTGCTTGAAAAAATTCTTCCTAATGTCTGTACGGAATTAACCTTTTGCTAAATTCCATTTATGTCCCCTCGTTCTACTAACAGAACTCAACCTGAAGAACCAAGTTGTTTGTTTACATGGTAGTGCAGTGACTCTAGTCTTAAATGATTGGTCACTTATTGTCGACTGGTTCTTATTGCAAAAAGGTCAGAGTTCAGTTGATCGGGTTGTGAGGATGTGACGATCTATTGTGTCTCTGCCTCTTTCAGTGTACGTATGTGGTCTTCTGCTTTTATGATCTCGTGTATGATGTTAGTACCACCCTGAGACCTGCCCATAATATGGTATATTATAGTAAGTAAGTTTTGATATATTACGGATATATTATGTGTTATATATTTTTATTCTCTCGACCAGTAGTGGGGCCAAGAGAAAGCATTATGAATTATTGCTGTCATGCTCTACAGCTGGCTAGCGTACAGCACTCCTGAGTCTAATTTAATTTGGAGGCCCAAAAGCTTTTTACTTCAGGATTCCGGGGCGAGAAGGGACCAGAGGGAACTTTTATCTGGCCCCCGTTACCATGAAAATGACTTCTTCTGCAAAAAAAAATAAAACATTCACTGCCGCTATGACACACTGCGTTCTGACGTCTCAGGGTCAAAGACAAGAGGATGTTGAGTCACTGAGATGGCTCGGATAAGGCACTGTAAAAAAAAAACAAAATGGGGGAATGCTGTGAATTCTCAGATATATAAACTGGTCAGTAGGCAGCACCCCGCCAGCTTTGGGTCAGACCTTGCTCCCTCGCAAAAATGTTGTCAAATTTTTCTCAGGCCTTCAAGGTCTTTCGTTTTTTATATTTTTTATATTAAAGATGACGGGGATAAAGATGGACTGAGACCTGGTCCTTGTCAGGGCTAGCCTGCCAGGGACAAGTGATTCATATCAAGGACATAGCTAACGCAGTCCAGCCTCTGGTTCCCCTGACAGGCATTCTGGGATTGCACAAAACGAGAGAGAGAGAGAGATCGAGAGAGAGCACAAGATTAGGTTATCTGTGTTGTACCAATCGTACATGGACTCTCACGTCGAAGAGGGAGCTGGGGGGATGGGACAGAGGGCACGGCTGTTTGTGTATATGTTGTATGAATTTGATCCTGATGTGCTGTGATGGACCAAAGGGCCCTCTCTCCCCTCCTCTCCACCTCCCCAGTAGCGTCTATCAAAATGTCCGCCCTATCTCCGAGGCCAGATTGCACTCGGGAGGCAAATGTGACATCATCGCTTTTCATTTATTTTTTAAACATGTGGGTTCCCAAGGTGAAGAGGGGATTCGTGTGTTGTCTTGAGAGGAAGTGAAGGGCACAGCCATGTTTCAATATTTCAGTTCTGTAGACATATATTTCTGTCCATCCGTATGCCTTAACTGTGCATTAGATCAGTTGATCCTGCTTATTGCAGTCAGTGCTGGTACATACTGGTGTGAGGTTTACACTGGGATGTCAATTGTCGAGATTAGTGTGTGCGCCTGTGTCACTGTCCATGCAAGCTTTTTTTATTGGTTTTCAAATCAAATTAAATAAAAATCACATTGCTTGCATTTCTGAACTTTGTGGGACCCAATGCCCCCCCCCCAAAATTTTCAGGGAAAATCAGGGGTTGGTGTACTAACCATCCTTTAATGGTTCTTATGGAATGACTCAACAACTTGTGTAGCACCTAGTAACTGGGTAGAGTACCTTTTAAAAAAAAATTAAGTCTTACAAGTGGCACTGTGAAATCGTGACTGTGTATCCAGAGTCATGAATGAAGCAGGATACCGTTCCTTACATAAATAAAATTCCCTGCCCTCCCCATTAATAAAAACCCGTGAGTAAAACACGCCTCGAAGACCAGTTAGCTCAGGGACTAAACTGGATTTTGTACAATGTAGGCAACGGCAACCTGCTTGGCGTCCTGAAAGAACAAGAGCATACAAACGGAAAGCATTTGAACTTGACACATACCGCAGAAAGAAAAACGTAAACATCGTGTACAAACGCTACATTTGCGAATGTCAATCGTTCTTTGTTCGAACTGACGGCCAAAAACAGACGACGTCTTTGTTTCGACGAGACGGCTCCGCGGTGTTGTACAAAGTCCTATTTTTACGAAAATGGGTCTTTTATTCTGGCATGTCCGCAGTTCGATTATCGAGCTCTATTTTCGTCTGTGTTCCTGTCTCACTTCAGCCAGCCCGAGCAGTGTGCTCTGATGTGCTAAATGGCACAGCTGCCTGCCTTGATTTGTCATAATGCAGAGAGAGAGAGCGGGGGGAGACTGTTTCTCTGCAGCATTGCAGGTACGGAGCCACGAGCAGGACAAAAGGAGGCAGGGGTAATAGAGTCGCAGCCCAGCCCAACAGCTACGTTCGTAGAATCCACAGTAGCGGTCGGACAGACCAAAAAGCGCAGGCTTCTGTATTAATCCGATAAATAGACCAGAAGACGGGGGTGGTGTGTGTAAAAGAAGCCACTCCCAAGTTTCAGCGGTACCCCAGTCATCATAGCTTACTGAATAAAGGAGATCGAGGCTGGCTTTAAATGGTGCTGTGGAAGAGAAAACGGGGATAACGATTTACTTCAGCAGTGGGCGTGTTTGGTTAATCTAGCTTTAGAAATGAAATTAGAATAGACAAGACAGGAGTTTGTCTGTTAACAGGAAACCCCGTTTTCTTTCACGGTGGACTGGAATAGTTGTAGCAAGGCAGTAAAAAATAGCTTTTGGCAGTACTTACTTAAGAGAAAACCTCTCTAAATCCCTTTCCAGGTGATCCAAGGCATTGTGTGCCTTTCCTTCACAGAGGAAACCGGCGTCATTTAGTTTTGTGTCAAATATTTTTTTTTAGCAGGCATCGTTTTCTTTGTCATTAGTCGGTGGTCATTCGAATAAAGAATAAAACGAGTCGGTTCGGCGCCCCCGCGCCTCAACGAGCGTGACGGCGGTTAGAGAAAACTAGGGCGTCTGTTTACCTGCGGCACGTGCGCCCGAACGTCTACTCGCGCTTTTTTTTAACTGCAGGCTTGCGAAGGGGGCAGAGTGGTGGCGCGGAAGGGGGAGGAGAGAGAGATGGTAGAGAGGGGGCGAAAGGGAGCGAGAGTAACGGGGGGTGGGGGGTTATGTCTCTCCCTCCCTCTCTCCCTTCTCGCTCTTCCACTTTGTTCTATTGTTGTTGAGTCCGTTAGTAAAGCTGCTTCTTCACACTAAAAGGAAGATTTATTTTGTGTTGAACACAAAAAAGCGGGAAAGAGCGCGTGCATGAGTGACAGTCGCGGCCGTCCGTGTTTCGGTCAGTATGCCGAGGAATGACGTCTGTTTTTACCTAAAGACAAGGGAGACAGTTTACCAAATCTGGGACTCTGTCAATGGAAAATGAAATAGAAGGTTAGATTTATGTTTAGCTTGTTGTCTACTGTTTGTCTTGTCTGAGTTGTCCGTGGTGATAAGAATGAAAGTTAAGTTAAAACAGCACAACTCCGGCTTTCCTGTATTACGGTTCATACGTCAAGTGCAAGTATTATTTTTTGTGCCGGTGAGTGGATGGGGTCTGCTGTAGCTACTTTGTTGTGTACTCCCGTGGTGTACATGTTTTTTTTCTTTGTACTGTTGACAGTATGGCTGCTCTTCCCTCGGATCATAGTAATGCCGGTGTTGCTACTTCTACTGCCAGTTGCACGATTATTTCATTTTTACACAGATGAATGTACTACCGTTGACTAAGATAGTGCGCCGTGCTGTGTAAGTTGAAAATGTACTACGTGTCGTTCAACTAACACGTAGCATGTCTTACATTTCGTTTGCATTTGCTCTCTTTCCTGAAATACGATGTTGTACTTTTCCACACCGGTTGAAAACTTAACTCCTCTCTGCGGCGCGTAATAAAGTGATGCATGCAGATACTTGGACGTAGTTTAGTCAGCCGACACACTGTCTCAGTCCTTTGGGATGAAGCTCAAGTTTAAGAAAAATCTTGCAAGTTATAGTAATTTATAGTTGTTATAACTCCCTGTTTTTTTTCTCAAACCCCGCACCGCAAGTAGTGGCACATGTCTCCGGGGTTTGTCTTTCTGACATTTAAACGAGAACATTATAACGAGTAGCAGTAAGTGAATTTGTTCTGTGCTCGCTTCACACAAATGTATCGCAAATACATTAAGCGTTTCAGCGGAAGATACATCGTTAAGCGTTGTGTGTAGGCTATAGCCTACCATTAATCCCTAACCAGTTGTATTTTCACATGGTTTTACGAAAGTAGGCTATGCATTAGTAAATAAGGCAACTTGTTAATATCATGCTTGTATCTTGCTTGGTTTCAACCAAGAGTCCCAGATTGATGTATTACGGTTTTTATATGTGAAGTTATAGCTGTAGAGGAGTGGTCACGATTACAAGGATACATCTTTTTAATGGGATGGTATTTATGGACCCGCTGTTTTGCATAAAATATTTTCTCGTGACCTACATAAATGTTTAGTTTTAAGTTCCTGCTGTGGTAGTGCCCCAGGTCGTTAGCTTGAAAATCCTGTGGAGTAAGATTTCATAAATTACACATGGATATTTTGTGCTCTGGCTTACACATCTTTGTCTTTTGTAAACTTGTCTTTTTTGTGGTTATATATGGCTGCTTCCTCTGCAATATAAGCCAAACCCTTTCCCTAAATGATGCACAAAAATAATTGTGCATAGTATGCATTTTAGACCTACCCATTCAAAGTAAAATAATTAGTCTGAAGTTGTTGTGGCGCTGGAATTCAGCGTAAATGTGCATATTTTGTTTGCCTGGTGCCCATGAACAGAAGTTGAGTATTTGAAATAAAGAGTTTCTCTGGTAAAAATGTCAGGTCGTCAACAGATATTGAGAGTGGGCCTCGCTCCTGAAGAGAGCAGGCAGAATTGGTCTTAAGTGTCAGAAAATGAACTGATGCCAGTGTTTGGAGTTTGAATAGTTCCTTCACCACATTTCGAATCGTTGAAAATGGAATTGGTGTGTGTGTGTGTGTGGGGGGGGGGGTTCTGAAATCAAAAGTGTCAATCATTTGTGATTGTCACTGTAATTTTCCTGAGATTGAACACTTTGGTAGACATGTACCCAGATGTGGTGGAACCATGGAGTTACACCTTAACTGACATCTAGTAGAACCTTCATACAGGTTATACATTAAGGTTGTAGACAACCAGCCCCATGCTCCCCCCCCCCCCCCCCCCCCCCCCGGCTCAGTAATTTTCCCACAATGCAATAGTAAGCAAATGTGATTAGGAGTCTGAAAATTAAGTGTTTTCAGAGGTTCGTTGTTTTAGAATGTCAAGAAATAAAAAAATTTGAAGTCTTTTTTTTTATAACTGTCAATCATTCAGAGTTTGAAATGCTTTTGCACTCTTTACGGCAAATTGCAACAGAGGCTGTAACAGATGCAGTGACTTTTTTTTTTTTTTTAATGGTAGGCTCTGAGACAGGAGATTGCGAAAGCAAGACAGAAGAATTTTGGTTCTTGTTCCTCTAATGGCAGCTGAGTGCCTTATGCAGGCTGCCGATTGGACAGGAGCTGAAACGATGGTTCACGCATGCAAGGTTGCAGGTGTAATGGGAATGTCGATCTTTCCGTCTTATTTTTGTTTGTCGGGGTAGATTGAAGCAAACGAGGGAGAAATTCACTGAAGAGGAAAGGCTTATTTTTATGATGAAGAAGGGGCAGTGAGTCTGGAGTCTGCACAATGGGAAGGAGTAGTGCCACGATGATGAAGATGGTAATTCATTTGAGTCTCATCTGTGTACTTTGTCACTCTAAGGCATGTTGTGTACAACCAACCAATGCTGTGATAAAACAGTGCTGAGAGAACTGAGGTTCAGTTTGATTCTCCAAAATTAAAATTGTTTTACTGATCTATCCATGTGCCAAACGCCTACTTTCATTCAAGAAAGGTTAAGTGAAAAGGAATAGTCCCATGTGACAGGCACAAGTATATTTAGGCTGTTTATGTCGCACAAAAGTTACATTTATCTCATTATTCTTCTTATTATTATATTTCTTAATGTGTACTCTTTTACAGTACACATTTCCAGAAACCTGCTGATGCAATTGACCGTGTATCATGGAAAGTACAGCATAAGTTACCTGCTCTTTGGAAAGCTTTGTAGAACTGGTTAAATATGCACGAAAGACTGTGAGAAATGGTTAAAGTTTGCTTGGGTTTATACAGAAACATACAGGGAGGATTTTTTTTTTCAATAGTTAAGGTGTTAACTGTATAGTTTTGTGGTGGATCAAAGCTAAATAAATGTAATCAAAATTAGATTGATGCTGTAGCATAAATTGACAGATGGTATTTTGAGTTTGCAGATTTATTGAAGAATTAAAATAAATATTTTCCTTGGCCTAATACCTAAGCTCAAACCTGTTGACTGTAGCATGGAGTTAAGCATTTCACCACTTTCAACAGATGCCGTAACCTAAAGCATCGTACACAGCTTGCATTCTTCTTACTTAAAACCCACATATACAGCTGGATAGCTGCAGAACCAGTTCCAGTTACGTAGGTTGGCCAAAGTTACAATGGCAGTGGTCCACCTTAGAAATCAAACCTTCTACCTCGGAGTTGCAAGTCCAGTTCCCTAACCGTCATGCTGCACTAATAGGCTGCGTGTTGGTGAACTGATTCGGTGCGTTTGGTGGTATCTCACCTCTGCTCAGAAGCTAAGAGGTCGTCGCCATTGGCTGTTACCATTTTTTTTTTTTTTTTTTTTTTTTTTTTTTAAATCCCATGATTGATTATGGGTCAAAGACAGATGGACTGCTATCCCACAAGCCCCTGCTCCAGAGCACCTCTGACTGATGACTCGCCAGGGTGTTAATCTGCCGGTTCGGCGCGGCCCGCTCCTCTCCCCGCTCCTCTCCCCGCTCCTCCCATTTTTCATCATTACAACCCAACTAACTGGGTCAATTTAATCAGCCTGTTGCAAAAAAAAAAAAAAAGTGCACGCAGCCCTCCCGTGGAATTATGGGATTTCCTGTTGAATTCCCCCGAAATTGCATTAAGTCCCTGATCTGGAGTACACGCGGTGTGCCTCGTACGCCTGGGGCTTTTTTTTTCTGCGATTGTTGGGAAGCGTGTATTTATTTGTGTTCTGAGTTCATGCCCGCAACATCGGAACAACGTATTTGGACGCCGTTGTGGTTATCATTTGCTGGTTGTATTTCTGTTAGTTATTGTGAAGTTGTACGGAATAGCCTTGTTCGCGGCGGTGTTCAGTGTGAGCTTTTGGTCGAAATATAAACCAGTAAGGTCGCACTTCCTCCCAGCTAAGCTGGTTTACCGGTGTCGGTCAGGTGTTTGTCAGTCAGTGAAGATTAGCATTTATGCAAATGAGGGGGTGGGGGGGGGGCATGGTTTCTGAAACACAGTTTCGGGCAGCGCCTTTCTGACCAGCTAATGCTTTAGTCTAAATGCACTCCACCTGTGGGGACATCTGCTGCTGTGTGCTCTCGTCCCCTGAGCCCGAGGTCTCTGCTGGCTTTGGTTCTCTGCTGGGGTGCAGGCTGAGGAGGTTTGCTCTGTCTCCCAGCGCTGGAGCCGTAAGCCTGTTTTTCCGAGATCAGCTGTGTAAAACTGCAGGGCATGAGGGGAACCGATGCTAACGGGGAGATGCTGGATACGATCAACGTGTCTCCTTCCCGGAGTAGAGCAGAACATAACAGGGTCTCGACAGCCGAAGAAACGTGTGAGCTCCGGCCTGCGTTTGATGTGGAGGTCCCGCCGCCGCCGCCGCCGCCGAGCGTTCGCACCGAAGCAGACCGGTTGAGCGAAAGCCGAGAAACAAGGCTAGCGCTCACGGGTTGTGATAATGCGTTCCGGGTGTCCGTTTGTGTCACTTCCTGCCACGTCTTTTTTTTTTTGTTGAAAAGTCGGACAGGCGCTCATTAGCGGTCCATCTTTGGGCTGTAATCAAGCGACAGCCCGGCGTTAGGAGCTAACGCTCTGGCCGCTCGCCAGCGCTCGGCTTATCCAGGAGGCTGGGAGATGCAGCTGCGATCGGCGTTAAGAAAACCCCAACGGGCCCAAATGGCTCAACTGCAAATGGCCCTACCTAAGTGAAGCCTGAGGTGCCCTTTTGTTTAAAAAATAAATAAAAAACGTGGCCTAGCCGTTTCACCTGTCAGAAAGCACCCTTGCGCAACACGTCACACGGTCCGGTCAGCTTCCCGCCAGGCAGCGCAGGCCAGCGGAGATGGCGGTTGTTGGCGGTAACGGCGGAGGGCTGACGGTGACGTTCCTCCTCCGGGACCCTGCCCGCACGGACGCTGTCAGGCTGTGACGGGCCGGCACCTGTGGCCCTGCGGGGGCGGGATGCTGGGCAGCGGGGCGGGCTGATGCCCTTTCCCAGCTGTGTGTGAGAGAGAGAGAGAGGGAGAGAGAGAGGGAGAGAGAGAGAGAGGGTGAACTGCAGCCCAGCAGCGGTCCTGCCTCCCCCTCAGCAATCAGCACAGCCCTGCTAATGCTGGCCTGTGTCAATCCTCCTGCTCAGTACAGCCGCAGCAGGGCCCAATCCACCACAATCAGCACGTCACTCATTCCTCTTCTCTCTCTCCATCTCTCCCTCCCTCCATCTCTCCCCCCTCTCTCTCTCTATGTCTCTCCCTCCCTCTCTCACACTCCATCTCTCCCCCTCTCTCTCTTTCTCTGTCTCACCTTCTCCTCCTCCCTCTCTCGCTCCCCCCTCTCTCCGTCATCTCTCCTCTCTCTCCCTATGGCCCTCCCCTCTCACTCTCTGTCTTACTCCTCTTTCCCTTTATCTCTCTGCTCTCTCCTCTCTCTCACTCTTCTCTCCCTCTCTCTCTGTCTCCTCCCTCTCCCTCTCTCTCTGTCTCACTCTTTCTCTTCCCCCTCTCTCTCTGTCTCACTCTCTCTTCCCTCTCCCTCTCTCTCTGTCTCACTCTCTCTTCCCTCTCTCTCTCTGTCTCACTCTCTCTTCCCTCTCTCTCTGTCTCTCTCTCTCTCTGACGCCCACCTGATTATGTGAAGGCCACATGCCCCCTGCCACTGCACCATCCCCGCTGGTTTTAACAGTATATAAGCTATTTGGAGTATAGTCACAGCAGTGGCCTGTGGTTTGGCATCTAGTTCCTTCCTTCAGTCATTTACCGCAAGTAAGCAGGGTCTTTTCGTCCAATCGCTTTTATTGGGTTTTGCTTAAAAAAAAAATCTTACCTTGCAAACACGGTGCGATCCCTGTTTAGGACTCATTTTTGGGCGGAACGTGGATTAACGTCGTCTAAAACTTAAAAGGAACATTTACACTTATCCCCCCTTCCCCACACTTGTAAAGGCCACAGTTGAAATAATATTTCTAGCTTTCTTGTGTTATCCATGATAGTTTTTAAGATTCCTACTTGATGATGATGTTCCTGCTTGAACTTCCTCTTCCTATTATTCTGATGATTGTTAAATAAATGTAATCAATCAGTTAGGCAACAGGAAGCCCGGGGACATGTCCATAAAAAGCCCAGAGGTCAGTTTGAGGTTGGTCAGCCTGGACTTGGTGTGCTTTGCTGAGCTGGTCATTTTTCTGGCTTCTCTCGTCCTCGTACTGTAAATGAGCCACGCGTATCCGCATAGAGAAGTCTGCATGCGGGGCGGCGGGCATCTTCAGGGGTTTACAAGCGGATGCCCAGACACCGCGCTTGTAAAACGCAACTAAACGCAACTCCAACACTAAATCTGCTTTATCGGTCAACACTTCCGTACGCCAGTTGCTTCCAGTAGCGCTGCAGCCCACTGGCAGTCAGTGTGTGGGGGGTGAGGTGAAAAACAGAAAGTGGTGTAAATCTGTCGTTTGTTGTTGTTTTTAAAACGGCGGTTGTAGGTCTTGTGAAGCCTCTGGTAGGCTAGGACAGTTAGGCCAGGGTGAGGCCACGTGCATCGCAGAGGACTTTTGGGGTATCGGGTAATCAGGGATAGGGGGGCTCTGGAGCTCCTCTCCCGCACTTCTGTATAGCTGAAAGTAAACAGAAATGTTGACCACACAGACAGTGCCCGTTTTATAGCAGACTTACCTGCGTTTCGGAAAGGGAGGCGATACCCTGTGAGAACGCGCCCCTGTAAACACTGACCCCGGATCAGTTTCGGCGGCTCACGCGCGAGGCTGGCGGGTGGATTCAGCTGATCCTGGAAACCCAGGAAGTCCTGCTTTTTCATTGGCCGTCGGTGGCCGTGGCAGACCCAGAGTGAACCAGCAGCCCAGCCCGGCTGCGCGGGCCCTCCCAGACTCTTCAGACTGATGCAACACTCGGATAAAATGAGAAACTGGTGCAGATGTTTAAACGGATCCTTCCCGACGGGAGGGGGGGGGGGTGGGTTATAACGGCACAGGGAAGGCCTGGTGCCTCTTGTCTGCAGGATGGCTGAGCGATTGGTGTTACCTGGACGATGCGCAGCCTTGATACAGGGCAGCTTGACGGGTGGGCGGACGGTGGCCTGAGAATCGGGCCACCGCTGTCCCAGACCAGGTGTTGCCCAGAAAGCCCCTCTCATCTAACTGGCTGCTGTCTGAAAGTAATTAACTCTTTAAGGCGTGAGATCACAAATAGGCCCGACTGTGTGATTAGAATGTGCTAACTGACCGTTCTAATGCTGATGTAACAACCAGTGCTGATAATTTAATGCGATGGAGTTCTAGAACGCTGACTTCCAAATTCCAAAAAAGACATGCTCTTCAAATGTTTAAGGAAGATCATTGTTGAACTGGATTTGATTTTTTAAATTACTTTCACATCGCATCGTGTTTTCGTGCCTCGCCGTTGTTCAGCCTTTAGGAGAGTAACTGCCCTGAATGGAGGCCAGAGACTGAGGGGATGAGGTGATTATCCCTCCCCCGTCGACACCGTGCCTGTCCGTCATGACGAGGTGTGAAGCCCCTCCTTATTATCGGTGCTAACGTTGAAAGGCTGTCTAGCGCAGAATAGCGAAGTCGCTCGTCGTTCCGCGCGCCGTGTTGACGGCCCGCTGTGGGCGCTCGTCTCTTTTCGGAGTTGCGTGTGTGTTTCTCTGCAGACGTTTTTCCCGTAAGCGATCTGCATATTGACTTTTCCGTCAGGCTTTCATAACTATTTTTGTGTGGCTGGCCGCGACCGTGGCGGCTGTCACGTTTGCTCATTACATACCGCCGAGGGACGGGGGGGGGGACAGCGGCCGTGTCGTCACAGTGTTGTTGTAGTGCTATTTGGTCGTGCGCCTCCCCCTCCCCTCCCCTCCTCCTCCCCCGCCCGCGCCCCCCGCGCCCCCCCCCTCTCTGCAGTGTACGTGCGCCGCATTCCGAGCAGAGAGCGAGTGAGAGGCAGCAGGTGGAGATGACATCATCTGCACTGCAGCACACTGCAGTACTGTCTGAACAAAGGCATGCCGGAGCTGCTGAATCTGACTGCTCTCTGCCTGCCTGTCCGTCCCCCGTCCCCCCCCCACCACCGCTACACACGCTTGTGACCCTGGACCCGGCAAGGGGACATAGTGCTGTATCCCAAAAGCCCCTCCTCTCCCCCCCCCCAACAAGCACACACACACACAACCTGCGCTAGCGCTACCGTTAGCGCCCAGCGCTTCCCCTGCCCTCCGCCCGCCTCGTCCTCAGACCAGACGCGCGGAGACGGGCGACGTCGCGCTCACAGGGGGGGAAAAAAACAAAATAACGTCCCCCGCCGGCTTCCGGGGGCCCGTCAGATCGGTTATTAATAAGGAGCTCGGCGGGGCAGAGCCTCCCTGGCAGCGGGGGGAGGCGCGCGTGTGGCGGACTTGCGGCGGGCGCTGGCGGCTCTGCCGTCGTGTCGCCGCGTAGCGCGGAAAAGGTTGCTGACGAACGCCACGTCGTCCTCCATCCCATCGGTGACGCGGCGAAGCACCCCGCGTGTGCACGAGCACGGCGCGGTTCTGACTGCTGTGATTGTCGTAAGATGGGTGCTCACTACTGTTTGTTGGAAAAATTAGATTTCTGTTTGCAGTTGATTATTATGTGCTCCTGTGACATGTCTTCTTGCACGGCTTGAAGGAGCCTTTTCTGTTGCAGCGCAACCTGGCCAAAAAGCACGTCCAGGTACACCAGCCACCGTATGTTGGTGCTGTGGCTGTTAAGTTAGCTGTCAGTGTGTGCTGGTGATATGTCTGGTCTTATGCTGGACCTATACATGCTGTAAAAATAAATTAGTTTGGTCGCCTGGACGTTGCAGAAGGTCAGAAGTCAGGAGATATCCTTCCCTCCTCCCTACATTAAATTCCACCTCTCAAAAATGAAAATATAGGCTACGAGCCCTGAGAATGTATAGCCGCGCGGCTGGGAGGATCACGTGATCGGTGTGTGAATGGGGAGCGTGGTAAAAGTGCTCACCTGCGTGAGGGGAGCGTGATTGTGGGTGAATGAGCATCTTGGTCATCTGTTTTGTCTCTCTCTCTCCTTTTCTTCCGCTCTTTGTCCGTCTCTCTCTCTCTCTCTCTCTCTCTCTCGCGCGCGTTATGTCGACCACTTCCCATGCGGCAGCAATCTGGCATTTGGAGGGCTACACACACACGCGCACACACACACACACACACACACAGGCATGCTCCTGTCGCTTGGTTACCGCTCAGCAGCAGCAGCAGGTTGCCACAGAAACGGCCTCGCAGCGGCTGATGGAAGAGTACCGGCGCGGGGCTGCCGTTGCCGTGCCGTTGCCGTGCCGTTGCCGTGCCGTTGCCGTGCCGCTGAGACAGTCGCAGCCCTCCCATCCCGCCGCGCTCCTCTCGTCTTCGTCTTTGGGGGGGGGGGGGGACGTATCGTATCGATATCGATATCGGCGCATGTGTGATTTTGAGCTCAGTAGGACCGCGGAGTCCACTGCTACCGGCTGCACCGCTGTGTGCTGCAAATGATTCCTCCTGCAGATCAATAGCATGGCAGCCTGAAGGACACTGGCTCTCCCTTTAGAGTGACCTCAGATAACCCCCAGCCCACCCCCCTTGCCCTCATGCCCCCCCCCCCAGCCTCTGCCTCCGTGTCTCCATAGTGAGCACTCAACCTGAGCGTAGCAGCGGACAGAGCCTCAATGGATCTGCCCCACGAACGCCGCATGTACTGTAACCAGTGATCAAACACCTGCCTTTCAGTTGTTCAACATTACATGACATCACGGTATGTGGTTCCATAGATATTACATGCTCTGTCCTGTATGGTATCTTGGTTCATGGGCACTACATGGTCTTTCTTGCATGGTGTCTGGTTCCATAGACCCAGAATCATGTTCTGTGCGACCCCTGCCCCTCTGGGGGTGAACTCCATCTGGGTCTTTGGGGTTTATTACTGATACACTGTGATGTGTTTAAGATGAGCAGTCCAGACAGTAGCATATCATTTACAGCAGAATTCTGACGTGTGTGTTTGCGTGTGTCTGTGTTTGTGTGTGTATGTGTGTGTGCGTGTGTGTTTGTGTGTGTGTGTGTGCGTGTGTGTATTTGTGCTTGTGTGTGCATATGTGCGTTGTGTGTGTGTGTGTGTGTGCGTGTGTGTGTCCTGTCTGTCACAGATAACCAGTTCAGAATGTCCATCCTGGAGCGCCTGGAGCAGATGGAACGCAGGATGGCGGAGATGGCGGGCCACCACCAGCAGGGCAGCGGGGGAGGAGCCGGCGGCGCCGGAGGGGGAGGGGGCGGAGCCGGAGGAGGAGGGGGCGGAGCTGGAGGAGGAGGAGGAAATGGGGGCAGCACCCAGTCACAGGTAACGCACCTTCACTGTTCCACAGGTGTGTGGCTCGTGTGGTGTTCTACAGAAGCCACACACCTGGCACTCTCCTACATTCTCTGTTTCTGCTGTCAGTAAAATATTTCAGGGCTAAAATGTTCATTTGTAAGGGAATCCATCAACGAAGTCTGCACTGAATAAGGCATGTCATCATTTCTGGCTTACAGTCCCAGTGGATAAGCTTCTTATGAGACAAAATTGGTAGAAACAATACAGTATGTTTCAGAATTTATATACTGTACGTAATCTCCGTTTGGGAAAATAATTAATTGCATCATCGTTTACTATATCCGTTGTAACCAGTCAAATTACGGCGTGCTTTAAAAAGGCATCAGGAGTAACAATTTTGAGCGTGTATTAAGCACCCTGTCCATTTAAGGCCAGTCGATATTCTCTGCTCCGTCCGCAGAGCGCTCTGTTATTTTGGCTGATGCTAAATTCATTGTCCTGTCTGCAGACTCCGGTACTTTCCGGAATCTCGGGGTGGCTCAGCGCCCTGGTAGGAAGCGCAGCGAGCGAGCGGGGGCTTTGCCCGCCGACCGACCTGCGGGGAATCCTCACCTGTTGATTCCCGTCTGCTCGCTGCGTCGCTGCTCCACGCTTAAGCACATTCTCACAGCAGCATTTCTTTTTGTCAGTCAGAGTTTGTGAAATTAACATTTACGTTACACTTGAATATACAGATTTAATTGTAGGTGGCCAAATCGCAAGGTGTAAGGGGAGGTGTGTAAAAGGTGTAGAGGAGTTGGCTTTTAAAACATTTATCCAATGGAAAAGTTTTAGTTGTAAGGTATTCATCAACCAGTCTGGAAGGGACCATCTTCCTGGGTTTAACGTTCAGCTACGAGTGTGCTTTTTATATATATAAACCCTTTGAACAGTAGGTTTTTTGGAATGTTTTTTCAGAATTCTAAGTGAGTGTTGTAAAACTCCAGTGCTTTCACCTACCAGCAGTGATTGTGACATCACCATTAGAACGTTCAGTTACGAACATTCTAATCACATACTTGTGATGCTACACCTTAAAGGGTTAAGAATGATTGGCGGTGTTTTGGTCATTTCTGAATGAATTGACTCTCCTGTGCTGCACAGTACATTCATCCATCATTACAGACGTGGCAGCATTCGCCGTGATCCTTAGCTCCACCCCCGCTGACGCGTGTACCTTCCTGGTCCCGCCCCCCTCTCTCTCTGTCTCCGCCCCCCTCTCCCAGTTCGCGGCTGGCCAGGGCCAGGCCGGCAGCTCGTTCGAGAGCCGGGTGGTGGTGGTGTGCGAGAAGATGATGAACCGGGCCTGCTGGGCCAAGTCCAAGCACCTGATCCACTCCAAGACCTTCCGTGGCATGACCCTGCTGCACCTGGCTGCCGCCCAGGGCTACGCCACCCTCATCCAGACCCTCATCAAGTGGAGGTGAGCGGGGCGCGGCCACTTCCTGTCTCATTTCCTGTCTGAATTACAGCAGGGCTTTGCACAATGGCAGTGTCAACACATTAAGCTGGCAATTTCCTGAGCATGAACGCACCAGGAATACAGTAGTATAGTGCAGACAGACTCTAGGGATACTATACAGAGCATTGTACAGCACAGTGTATAAAACCACTATGCTTTACACACATGCAAAAAAATGCATATTGTCATATTGGAACAAGGTATATACAACCAGCACTGTATTTGGAGAAAATGTGCTGTAGCTATAAACTTGGGCATGTGTGCCTATGAGCTCAGCCGTATGGGTGCGCTTTACATACCAGCGCCTGGTATGTACAGCAGCAGCACTCTGTACACACGGGCACCAGGAATGTAGCAGCGCAGTGGAATCTGGCCTTAGACGGAGCTCACACACAGCGAGAATGCAGAAGTCCACTCCGCACATAAACACCGTTAATATAGCAGAGACCCCGTCGTGACCTCTGTGGTGGTGATGCACATTCACGCAGCGCTGCACTCTGGAAATACCCAGCGGGGGGACGCAGGGGGTTCTGGGAAACGACGCACTCGCGTTCCTGCGTCTCTCTCTCATCTGCCTCTTGCTCTCACAGGACGAAGCACGCGGACAGCATCGACCTGGAGCTGGAGGTGGACCCCCTCAACGTGGACCACTTCTCCTGCACCCCCCTGGTAAGAGGAGGGCATGTGTGGGACGTCCCGACATCAGAACTATGGGTTTCCTTGCCAGTACCTTATTGACCCTCTGAGGAAGATTTTTTCTGGAATGGTTTTTTTTTTTTTTTCAAAATTCTGAGTCAGTGTTCTAGAACTCAGTCGCTTTCAATTGGCAGCAGTGACTGTTACATCAGCATCAGAACGTTCAGTTAAGAACATTCTAATCACATGTTTGTGATCTTATACTGTAAAGGGTTAATATTAAGGGTCAATATGCACCAATTTCCTATTGATATGTGGATTTTTTTAAGGGCGGTCCTACCAAATATGACAGCTTTGTGACATTTAAATAATTAAAAAAATGTAAAATAGCTGAGAATATCCATTATCTACTCATACTCAATCTACAGAAACATCCTTGCTTTTTTAGCTTTGATAAATCAGATGCGACTTAAATATATGGCAAATATACAAATGTAAATATATGAATCTAGTGATCATTTGGTAAGTGAGGCCCATTGTGTTTCCGGGAAGAGGCAAAGTATTCGAGAATAACCCTAGAGAAAGTGCTTTGTTGGGCACGCAATCGCATAACATGCCCCTCACGGTTAATTGATAAATGCTAAATAATTAATAGATAAAGTGATTGACGAGGTTCATTTAAAATCTCTTGGCAGCTTCAGCCGAGTGCTTTCCGCCGGTTTTCTTGGAGAACCGTCCCTGCCTGGAATTCTTAGAATGAATTCTTAGAATCCAAATCCGCAGAAGTGTTCCACTGCAGTTTTGTAAAGGCAGTTACGGTTCTCAGGATGTGTCACGTTTCCACTTCCTGCCTCCCCCCCTCCCCCCTCCCCCCTCCCCCCGTGCCCTGTGCTGTGCAGATGTGGGCGTGTGCTCTGGGTCACATGGAGGCGGCGCTGGTCCTGTACAAGTGGGACCGGCGGGCGCTGGCCATCCCCGACTCGCTGGGGCGCCTCCCCCTGGCCATCGCGCGCTCCCGCGGGCACACCAAGCTGGCCGAGTGCCTGGAGCAGCTGCAGCGGGAGGACCAGCAGGCGCCCGCCTCGCTGCCCCCCACGCCCCGCATGTCCTTCTCCCCCGCCCCCGACGCGCCCCCCTCCGACAGCTGGATGGTCACGTGGAGCAGCGACGGCACGGCCGCCGCCGCCCCGCCCGGCGGGCAGAAGGAGAGCTCCACGGGCGGCGCCGCCGCCGCCTCCGCCACCAACGCCAACCCAGGTGAGGACCCGGGGCCCCAGAACCGCACGCAGCGGGGGCTGGAGCTGCTCCCACTTTCAATGGATTTCCCCATCTCACTGCCCCGTTTACAAAGCCTGATTGATCTAATATAAACTCCTCACAGTCTCTCTCTCTGATAATTCTCACTCCTCCAAAAGCCCTGTGCTTATTTTATTTGATCCTCTGTTCCATGCATCCATCAGTTATCTTACCCCACTTATTTCCTAGTCAGGGTTGGTGGGGGGAGGGGGCTGGAGCCTATCCCAGCATGCATTGGGCGGAAGGCAGGAATACACCCTGCACAGGTTGCCAGTCCACCACAGCACACACACATACCATTCACTCACACACTCAAGCCTATGGGCAATTTAGGGTCTCCAGTTATTCTGCCTGCATGTATTTGGACTGTGGGAGGAAACGGAGAACCCAGAGGAAACCCCCATGGGCACGGGGAGAACACCCAAACTCCACACAGAAAGGCCCCGGCCAGGATTCAGACCTCCTCTCTGTGAGGCGATGGTGCTCTCCACTGCACCACTGTGCTGTCCTCACCCTCTGTTAATACCTTTACTTCACTAGGCTCCATAGAGGTCCAGTCCTTACTTAACACGGCGCGTTCACTCCCCCCCTGCCCTCGTAGCTGTTTAAGTGCTCACCGCATCCGCTGTCTGAGGCCTGTTTGTTTCGCTGTGTGTCTGCGCAGACCTGAGCAGACGCCTGTTTGTTTCGCTGTGTGTCTGCGCAGACCTGAGCAGACGCCTGTTTGTTTCGCTGTGTGTCTGCGCAGACCTGAGCAGACGCCTGTTTGTTTCGCTGTGTGTCTGCGCAGACCTGAGCAGACGCCTGTTTGTTTCGCTGTGTGTCTGCGCAGACCTGAGCAGGCACCTGTTTGTTTCGCTGTGTGTCTGCGCAGACCTGAGCAGACACCTGTTTGTTTCGCTGTGTGTCTGCGCAGACCTGAGCAGACGCCCGTTTGTTTCGCTGTGTGTCTGCGCAGACCTGAGCAGACGCCTGTTTGTTTCGCTGTGTGTCTGCGCAGACCTGAGCAGACGCCTGTTTGTTTCGCTGTGTGTCTGCGCAGACCTGAGCAGACGCCTGTTTGTTTCGCTGTGTGTCTGCGCAGACCTGAGCAGACGCCTGTTTGTTTCGCTGTGTGTCTGCGCAGACCTGAGGAGAGCCCTGTTTGTTTCGCTGTGTGTCTGCGCAGTCCTGAGCAGACGCCTGTTTGTTTCGCTGTGTGTCTGCGCAGACCTGAGCGGACGCCTGTTTGTTTCGCTGTGTGTCTGCGCAGACCTGAGCGGACGCCTGTTTGTTTCGCTGTGTGTCTGCGCAGACCTGAGCAGACTCAGGTCACATGGTCTGACGCCTGTTTGTTTCGCTGTGTGTCTGCGCAGACCTGAGCAGACGCCTGTTTGTTTCGCTGTGTGTCTGCGCAGACCTGAGCAGACGCCTGTTTGTTTCGCTGTGTGTCTGCGCAGACCTGAGGAGGCCCCGGTCGGAGCCGTCCAGCTACTACAGCAGCGAGTGCCAGCGGGACCTGCCGCTGGCCAAAAAACACAAGCCCAACCCCGAGGCCTTCCAGGCGCGCCCGGACAAGGCCGCGTCCGTGCCCCTGGGCCTGGAGCAGCAGCAGCTCCGCAGGCTGGCGGCCAGCCCCCCCAAGGGCCTGCTGCCCGACGTCCACGGCTCCGACAGGGGCCTGGAGGAGGGGGCCGGCGGGCCCGGGGGGGCGGGCCAGGCCAGGCTGGGGGCGCTGCGCGGGTCGGCGGGCGGGGCCGGGGCCGGCTGGAGCGCCCGGGAGCTGTTTTCGGCGGGGGGCTCGGGCAGGAAGGGGGCGGGCGGCGGCGGCGGCGGGACGGGGAAGGAGAAGCTGGCCAGCCGGCTGCGTCCGCGGGAGACGCTGGGCGTGCTGATGGTGTCCCAGCGCGAGATGGCCGACACCGACCTGCTGGCCTACAGGGAGGACCTGGAGAACCAGGACTGCCTGACACACATGGATGACCTACAGGTGGGCCGAGCTCTGCGCTAACCATCCAATCTCTCTCTCTCTCTCTCTCTCGCTCTCTCTCGCTCTGTCTCTCTGTCTCTCTCTCTCTCTCGCTCGCTCTGTCTCTCTCTCTCTCTCTCTCTTTCTCAACCTGTTCAGTCAAGCTGTGTTGAACAGTCAGAGCCTTTGTAGTGATTAACCTGAGGGAATTTGGGTTTATAAATGGGTGGTGGACATGACTGCACACACACCTACAGAAACAATAACATCCTTACTGTTTGACCACACCTTCAGGGACATTAACATTCTTACTGCTTTACCACACCTACAGGAACATCCTCACTGTTTTACCTCACCTACAGGAACATTAACACACTTACTGTTTTACCACACCTACAGGAACATTAACATCCATACTGCTTTACCACACCTACAGGAACATCCTCACTGTTTTACCACACCTACAGGAACATTAACATCCATACTGCTTTACCACACCTACAGGAACATCCTCACTGTTTTACCTCACCTACAGGAACATTAACACACTTACTGTTTTACCACACCTACAGGAACATTAACATCCATACTGCTTTACCTCACCTACAGGAACATCCTCACTGTTTTACCTCACCTACAGGAACATTAACACACTTACTGTTTTACCTCACCTACAGGAACATTAACACACTTACTGTTTTACCTCACCTACAGGAACATTAACACCCTTACTGTTTTACCACACCTACAGGAACATTAACACCCTCACTGTTTTACCTCACCTACATTACATTACATTACATTACATTCATTTAGCAGACGCTTTTATCCAAAGCGACGTACAAAAGTGCATTTTCATGATCGTAGACAACTGCTGAACACGGGTTCAGTAAGGTACAATTACTTATTTTGTAAAGCTATTTCTAGCCGAGAACAAAGAACACCATCCTGGTCTAACATCTGCAAAGCCAAACTAGGCAGAAGAATAAGCTAGAGTATTAGGACAAATACAATTTACCAAGAAGTGCAGGGATGGGGCAACATGTAACAAGTGACAGGAAAAAGGGTGTTTTTTTTTTTTTAATATATATATATATATATACACAGCATGGTGGTGGTTATTCTAGGTATAGTCTGAAGAGATGAGTCTTCAGGCCACGGCGGAAGATGGATAGTGAGGGGGAGGTTCGGAGAGGGACGGGGAGTTCGTTCCACCACTGGGGAGCTAGGGTGGAGAAGCTCTGTGATCCCTTTGGGCGGGTGGGAGGGGTTGCAAGACGCCCTGCTGCCGCAGAGCGGAGTGGTCGAGCAGGCACATAGAATTGAGTCATGTCCTGCAAGTAGATAGGGGCTGTCCTGTTGGCGGCAGTGTAGGCAAGGGTCAGGGCTTTGAATCGGAAACCTACAGGAGCATTAACACCCTCACTGTTTTACCTCACCTACAGGAGCATTAACACCCTCACTGTTTTACCTCACCTACAGGAGCATTAACACCCTCACTGTTTTACCTCACCTACAGGAGCATTAACACCCTCACTGTTTGCCTCACTACAGGAACATTAACACCCTCACTGTTTTACCTCACTACAGGAGCATTAACACCCTCACTGTTTTACCTCACCTACAGGAACATTAACACATTTAATGTTTTACCTCACTACAGGAGCATTAACACACTTCCTGTTTTACCTCACCTAGAGGAGCATTAACACCCTCACTGTTTTACCTCACCTACAGGAACATTAACACACTTAATGTTTTACCTCACTACAGGAGCATTAACACACTTCCTGTTTTACCTCACCTAGAGGAGCATTAACACCCTCACTGTTTTACCTCACCTACAGGAACATTAACACACTTCCTGTTTTACCTCACCTAGAGGAGCATTAACACCCTCACTGTTTTACCTCACCTACAGGAACATTAACACACTTCCTGTTTTACCTCACCTAGAGGAGCATTAACACCCTCACTGTTTTACCTCACCTACAGGAACATTAACACACTTCCTGTTTTACCTCACCTAGAGGAGCATTAACACCCTCACTGTTTTACCTCACCTACAGGAACATTAACACACTTCCTGTTTTACCTCACCTAGAGGAGCATTAACACCTCACTGTTTTACCTCACCTACAGAAACATTAACATCCTCACTGTTTTACCTCACCTACAGGAGCATTAACACACTTCCTGTTTTACCTCACCTAGAGGAGCATTAACATCCTCACTGTTTAATCAGCATTACTTACTCGCTTGCCTTAAGCCTGTTTATTGAGAATACTTATATATATATATATATAAAGCACCCCTTAATGGAGGATACAAACGAGGAGGGAGAGTAATGAGGGGTTTGGCTGTTGATGGATGGGATGGAGAATAAGGGCCTGGCTGCTCTCCTGCAGCCTGTAGCGGCTCTGAGTGCAGATGGCCCTGATTTGTGAGCGCAGCGTGTGTTAGCCTGCTTTATGACTCCAGCACACGGCGCTGTCACTCACCCTCCCCTCACCGCCCCCCCCCCCTCCCCATACACACGCACACACACACACACACACACACAGGAGCCACACTCCCCCAGGATCTTCAGCACCTCATATTAAACCCCGGCCACCCCCTGCCCTCCCCCCCCCCACACTCCCCCAGGATCTTCAGCACCTCATAATAAACCCTGCCCCCCCCCCCCCCCACACTCCCCCAGGATCTTCAGCACCTCATAATAAACCCCACCACCCTACCCCCCCCTTCCCCACACAGGATCCACCCTCCCCCAGGATCTTCAGCACCTCATAATGAACCCGGCCACCCCCTGCCCCCCCCCCCCCCCCCACACACTCCCCCAGGATCTTCAGCACCTCATAATGAACCCGGCCACCCCCTGCCCCCCCCCCCCCCACACACTCCCCCAGGATCTTCAGCATCTCATAATAAACCCGGCCATTGATCCGTCCACGCAGCTGAAAGGAGAGGTCCTGCCAGGCTCTGTCACCATTCGTCACTGTCACAGGCACAGAGAGAGAGAGAGAGAGAGAGAGAGAGGGCCGGAGATGGGCCCGGAGATTGGGGCCGGGAACGGGGGCAGGGGCAGGCTGGCGGGGGTAAACTCTGCGTTTGATGGCGATTGGCTGAGGTTTTTTGCCTGTTGTTTTGGGTGGGGGGGGGCGGGGTGGTAGGGTAAACTCCACGCTGGATGGCGATTGGCTGAGGTTTTTTTGTGCGTTGCATTTGTGCTCCCCTCGTCCCTCCAGGTGAACATGATGACGCTGGCGGAGCACATCATCGAGGCCACGCCCGAGCGCATCAAGCGGGAGAACTTTGTCGCCACGGAGACGGCGCCCCTGGACAGCGCAGGGGTCAGCAACACCATGAGCTGGCTGGCCAGTTACCTGGGAGACGTGGAGCACTTACCGAGCCTCATACACCTGCGGTGAGCAGCCCCGGTCCGCTTGTGTGGGAGAGCAGGGTTCTCCCAGCACGCTGACTTCTCTCCAGAATTCTAACTCAGTGTTCTAGAACTCCACTGCATTCAGTTACTGCCAGTGATTGTGACATCAGCATTGGAATGTTCGGTTACGAACATTCTAATCGCGTGTTTGTGATCTCACACCAATAAAGGGTTAAATACGTTAGAAAACAAGTGAGGATCTACATCCGTGTGACCTTTCGCTGTGTCTGAGAGAACACCAGCACACTCCCTCCCACGGCACCTGGAGCCTGAAATGCCAAAATAAACAGTGCCACGCTTTCTGTGTTTATAATAGACAACGCGGTGCATATGCTGCCAAAGCACGTATAGAGTTGTATTGTAACTGACTCCCGGTTGTGTGATGAGCGCACCCTAACTGTCACAACGGTGAAGGGAGGGGCAAAGCAAAAGGTGGGGCATTTTTAAAGTGAAAGTAAATAACTCATTAGGGATATAGTGTGAGTAAAGTCTAGCTCAGGCAGTTTAATCGTGGGTTTCCAGCTTTAGAAATTTCCTTTAAGAGCCCCTCTGTCCCCGTGCACATGTCCCAGTACAGCCCCTGACCACCCCTCTGTCCCCCGTGCGCAGGTCCCTGTACAGCCCCTGACCACCCCTCTGTCCCCCGTGCGCAGGTCCCAGTACAGCCCCTGACCACCCCTCTGTCCCCCGTGCGCAGGTCCCAGTACAGCCCCTGACCACCCCTCTGTCCCCGTGCGCAGGTCCCAGTACAGCCCCTGACCACCCCTCTGTCCCCCGTGCGCAGGTCCCAGTACAGCCCCTGACCACCCCTCTGTCCCCCGTGCACATGTCCCAGTACAGCCCCTGACCACCCCTCTGTCCCCCGTGCACAGGTCCCAGTACAGCCCCTGACCACCCCTCTGTCCCCCCGTGCGCATGTCCCAGTACAGCCCCTGACCACCCCTCTGTCCCCCCGTGCGCAGGTCCCAGTACAGCCCCTGATCACCCCTCTGTCCCCCGTGCACATGTCCCAGTACAGCCCCTGACCACCCCTCTGTCCCCCGTGCACATGTCCCAGTACAGCCCCTGACCACCCCTCTTTCCCCCGTGCACATGTCCCAGTACAGCCCCTGACCACCCCTCTGTCCCCCGTGCACATGTCCCAGTACAGCCCCTGACCACCCCTCTGTCCCCCGTGCACATGTCCCAGTACAGCCCCTGACCAGCCCTCTGTCCCCCGTGCACATGTCCCAGTACAGCCCCTGACCACCCCTCTGTCCCCCGTGCACATGTCCCAGTACAGCCCCTGACCACCCCTCTGTCCCCCGTGCACATGTCCCAGTACAGCCCCTGACCACCCCTCTGTCCCCCGTGCACATGTCCCAGTACAGCCCCTGACCACCCCTCTGTCCCCCGTGCGCAGGTCCCTGTACAGCGAGCCCCTGACGCCCTCCTCGAACCCGAGCCTGAGCCCGGCGGGCTCCCCGCTGCACGAGGCCCCCCCGGACAGCAAGCCGGCGGGCCTGCCCTCCCCGGCCGACTGGAGCGACTTCCTCAACGCCTCCAACAGCAAGGTGGAGCGGGAGCTGGCGCAGCTGACGCTGTCCGACCCGGAGCAGAGGGAGCTGTACGAGGCCGCCCGCCTGGTGCAGACCGCCTTCCGAAAGTACAAGGTACAGCCCGGGCCCGGGGCCCCGCCCCCCAGCCCGCCCCCCGGCCCCTCAGCCGCCCTGTGTCTGTGATTGTACCTGGCCCCCCGAGCCACCCCTTTGTGTTCTGTGTGGGTATTCTAACAACACCATTGCTTCGTTTGTTTGTGTGTTTGTTTGTTTGTTTGTTTGTTCGTTTTTTTCCCCGGGTCAGTTGCTCTAGTTAAGTCGGTCAGTGGTTTGCTGTCTGTTTCTGAACGACGGGGCCTGGTACCGCCCGGGTGGAGAGGACTCGGCTCGGGGCAAAATATTCGCCATGGCCCCGGCCAAGTTTGCCGTGCGAGAGACTGAGAGACTGAGAGCGCACGCCCGTCAGTGAGCGGGAGAAAAGCGTGGCCTCCAGCAGCGGGAAGGCCTCTGATCAGAGACGCACGGACACGGACAGGAACACACACTCAGACAGCGCAAACGCACGGACACGGACAGGAGCACACACTCAGACAGCGCAAACGCACGAGCAGGGACAGGAGCACACACTCAGACAGCGCAAACGCACGAGCAGGACAGGACCACTACGTCAGGCCGCATGGGAAAGCTCCCTAACGAGCGGGCAGGAACACACTAGACGCGCACGCACGTCGCAGGGCAGGAGCACACCTCAGACAGCGCAAACGCACGAGCAGGGACAGGAACACACACGCAGACAGCGCAAACGCACGAGCACGCAAAGGCCTTCGGTCCGGGGCTCCGGCATGGGGAAGAGCTGCCTTAACAGAGCTTGGGCGGGCCATGAGGAATGACTTGCCTGGCTGCTGGCCCCCATCTCTTCCTGTCTGTCGCTTTTGTTCCTCTCCTCAAATGGCTGCCTGGCTGCTTGGTCCCCAGACCGCGCTCTCCCTCGCGCCCTCGCTCCCCCGCGGCTGGCTTTAATGAATCTCCGCGCCTCAAACTGTTCGCCGCCCGTCCGGCGGCGTCTGTTCCACGCGCCTCTCCAAAAGCCGACCCGAGCAGGGGGGGTGTGCTGACGTCGCCCCTGTCTCCCCCCCGCCCCCCTAACTCCCACCCCCCACCCAGGATGGTGTCTCACCCCCTCCCCATTCTTCGTTTCCAGAATCTTCTCTGTGTCCGAATGACCCGAGAGTGGCGGGCGGTCAGCTCAAACGGGACGTGCGCAGCCCTGTCCCGAGTGGGGTACTCTGCTGACCTCTGACCTCTCAACCTCTCCTTTCCCTCCCCTCCCTCAGGGCCGCCCTCTGCGGGAGCAACAGGAAGTAGCGGCGGCGGTCATCCAGCGCTGCTACAGGAAGTACAAACAGGTAGGCTGGACACAGCGCCATGCGCAAATTTCAAAACCCAAAACCCCATTATATGAAATCATGTCATGCGCCACACCACTAATTCACTAATGGAATAAAATTACGTCATTATTGAATATTTAACAAATTAATTGCGCATAAACTACCCATTGCAGTGTGTAGTTTGATTAATGTGAGTGAGTGTCAGTTGAAGAGTCTGCATTTATAATGAGACCCGCCCAAAGCCCCTCCCACCATCCACCGGTGGGTGGGTCCTGATCCACAGTTTTGGAACTGCTGCCCTAAGCCGATAATCCTGCGGGTAGTTTTGGAAAAACACCGCATGGCCTCCTGTGTGGGCGTCAGAACACACGGCAGGGATAGCGTACGGGTCAGCGCAGGGGGCGGGGCCTGTTTGACAGCAATCAGCCAATCCCGGACGGCTCTCTTTCTCAGAGCAGACGAGCCCAGTCGCTCCTGAGAGGTGAGGCGTGGTTCCGTGAATCATTTGGGGGGTTGCGCACATTTCAGTCCGTCCCGGGTCAAGGGTACTGGCAAAGCGCAGATATTAATATGTGTGCTGATCTTGCACCAAATCATCCCCCGCAGAGACGGCAGGCCCAGTACACACGTAGACCCCGCCTCCCAGTTTCCCCCGCCCTGACAGGATGTATATCATCCGCCACCTCCTGACCTCTTCTCTCTTTCCTTTGCAAGCTTACATGGATAGCCTTGAAGGTAACGTCACTTGCCCCCGTAGTGTGTGTGTGTGTAATGCGCATGGCTGACTCTGCTGTGGCAGCAGTGGTCAGGTGGTGTTTGGGAGGGATGTGGTACCTGCCCTGGCTGGCCGTCCCTCTCTGATGCCCCCCCCCGTTTCTCTCCCCCCCCTGGCAGTATGCACTTTATAAGAAGATGACGCAGGCCGCCATCCTTATCCAGAGTAAATTCCGCAGCTACCACGAGCAGAAGAAGTTTCAGCAGAGCCGGCGGGCGGCCATGCTGATCCAGCAATACTATCGCAGCTATAAGGAGTGCGGCAGGCTGAGGCCCCACCGCCGCGCGGCCGCCGCTGCCCTGGTGCAGCACAAACTCAGGTACCGTCGCCTGCGCCAGTGCTGCAGACGCATGCTACTGCTGCGCACTGACGCACAGCACTTTACTGCTGCTGCACTGACACATGCCTGCCAGCAACGTGCTGCAGCACTGATACATGCACCACAGCAACATTACTGCTGCTGCACTGACACTGCACGCAGCATCTGGCTGCACTGACTGCATGCAGTACTGCTGCAGCACTACCATGCACGCACACTGCACATGACGCAGCATTACTGCTGCTGCACTGACGCATGCTACTGCTGCAGCACTGACACATCTCGCACATCTGCTGCACAGCAGCACAGAACATTACTGCTGTAGTAACATTACGCTGCGCACGACATGCACCATTGCAGCAGAACATTACTGCTGCTGCACTGAGCATGCACTTGCAATACGCGAGTAACATTACTGCTGCGCACTGAACATGCACACAGCACTTACTGCTAGCATGACATGCATCGCTGCACTTATGCTGCAGCTACTGATCATGCATGCAGCAACGTTACTGCTGCAGACTGAACATGCATCGCAGCAACTATGCTGGTGCACTGACACGCATAGCTACGCTGCCACGACCATCACGCAGCAATACTGCTGTCCTTGCACTGCATACAGTATGCTCTGACGATCTGCACCATGAAATTACTGCTGCTGCTTCACTGATACATGCACCACCGCAACATTACTGCTGCAGGACTGACACATGCATCGCAGCAACATTACTGCTGCTGCACTGATACATGCACTGCAGCAACGTTACTGCTGCAGGACTGATACATGTGCCAGGAAAACAACACTTAAAAGTACAGCAGCAAGTGCCAGGCTCAATTCAATTATCTATGGAACGTAAGCTGAAGTGGCCCTGCTGCATAACGGTGTTGCCAGTGCATTGACGGCTAGATATGCCATATTGCAGATATTCCCTGCAAACTCTGCAGCTTCAGCAAGTACAGCAGCACGTGTAGCTAAAAAGGAAGAACAAGATAAAGATGCAAGATAAACTCAGTTTGAGTTGGCATGTGTCCAAATTGATGGAGGACCATTTGGTAGTTGGGCATTCCAATCTCAGGAAAAAAAACATGGAGACAACTGTCATGTGGGTGTTTAACTTTTTTGCATTGCAGAGGGTCATAGCAATGCGTGTTCCTGTCATCCGTCTCTGACTGAAAGTGTGCGTTTGCGCTGAAAGTTGTCCGGCGGTTGGCTGACGGGGGGGTCGGCTGTTTGAGTCACCCTGACTGGTCCGATCACCGCTGCCCGTCTGTTCCAGAAGCAGTCTGCTGACCAAGAAGCAGGATCAGGCCGCCCGCAAGATCATGAGGTTCCTGCGGCGCTGTCGCCACAGGTGAGCCTCGCCACGACGCGCTCGTCCCACACCCCCGCTCGCCTGAACGCCTCACACCTCGCACCTCACTACACACCTCACAGGCCCAGATACATACCTCACTACACACCTCACAGACCCAGATACATACCTCACTGCACACCTCACAGACCCAGATACATACCTCACTACACACCTCACAGGCCCAGATACACACCTCACAGGCCCAGATACACACCTCACTACACACCTCACAGGCCCAGATACACACCTCACAGACCCAGATACACACCTCACTACACACATCACAGGCCCAGATACACACCTCACTACACACCTCACAGGCCCAGATACACACCTCACTACACACCTCACAGGCCCAGATACACACCTCACTACACCTCACAGCCCAGATACACACCTCAAGGCCCAGATACACACCTCACTACACACCTCACAGGCCCAGATACACACCTCACTACACACCTCACAGGCCCAGATACACACCTCACTACACACCTCACAGGCCCAGATACACACCTCACTACACACCTCACAGGCCCAGATACACACCTCACTACACACCTCACAGGCCCAGATACACACCTCACAGGCCCAGATACACACCTCACTACACACCTCACAGGCCCAGATACACACCTCACTACACACCTCACAGGCCCAGATACACACCTCACTACACACCTCACAGGCCCAGATACACACCTCACTAACACACCTCACAGACCCAGATACACACCTCACTACACACCCCACAGACCCAGATACACACCTCACTACACACCCCACAGACCCAGATACACACCTCACTACACACCTCACAGACCCAGATACACACCTCACTGCACACCTCACTACACACCTCACAGACCCAGATACACACCTCACTACACACCTCACAGGCCCAGATACACACCTCACTACACACCTCACAGGCCCAGATACACACCTCACTACACACCTCACAGGCCCAGATACACACCTCACTACACACCTCACAGGCCCAGATACACACCTCACTACACACCTCACAGCCCAGATACACACCTCACTACACACTCACAGGCCCAGATACACACCTCACTACACACCTCACAGGCCCAGATACACACCTCACTACACACCTCACAGCCCAGATACACACCTCACTACACACCTCACAGCCCGATACACACCTCACTACACACCTCACAGCCCAGATACACACCTCACTACACACCTCACAGGCCCAGATACACACCTCACTACACCTCACAGCCACATACCCACTACACACCTCACAGGCCCAGATACACCCTCACTACACACCTCACAGGCCCAGATACACACCTCACTACAACCTCACAGCCCAGATACACACCCACTACACACCTCACAGACCAGATACACACCCACAGACCCAGATACACACCTCACTACACACCCACAGACCCAGATACACACTCAACACACACCCCACAGCCCAGATACACACACTCACCACGGCCCAGATACAGCACCTCCAGGCCGTGCTGGGGGGGGGAGCGCAGGCAAAGCATTATGGGTCCTCCGTGCCAGAGGGATCTTTACCATTCTCTCCTCTTTAATGAAAAGCTGATCACCTGTCTGGAAAGAAAAACACCTCTGTCCCCTGTTACTGTAGCTGAGATCCAGTAAAAAAGGATGAAAGATACGGGGCAGATTAGCATGCAGATGAGGCGGTGGCGTAGCATAGCCGTTTAGGGAGCTGGGCTGCACCTCCGACGCTGCCGTCGTACCCCTGAGCGAGGCACTTAACCCGAATTCCTCCACTGACATGCCCCGCCCTGTAAGTGGACTTGCGTGCACACAGAGCGTTGAGCTGTGGATAAGATAAATGTTTAAAGTGTGACCCTCAGATGCTTTTTTTAGAGGTGGGAAAACAGCGTGACTGAAAACACCCACGTGTTTCCACCCCAGCGCTTCCACTCAGCGCAGCTGTGAGGGGTTTGGTTCTGCGCTTCAGACGTGCAGAGCTCACTGAGGTCGGCCTCTGGCTCGGCCGCGCTTTCACACAGGTGGTCTGCCACACAGGCTGCTCACCCCGACCGGTTCTGGGGTCCACACGGCACTGCCAGACACCCACACGTGTTAGCAGGGTTCCCCGAGGAATAACCGCTGCCCAAATCGCTGTTCAAATCGCTGACCGGTGCCTCTGGAACAGCAGCCTGGACAATGAGTCGATCAAAATGGGACCGCTGTGGTCCATTGTGGTTTTATTTTTTAATTTTTTATGGGGGGGGGGGGATTCGGGGGTGGGGGCAGGTAAGGCTGGATAATGTACCTAACCCTGCAGGGACACTCCTCTGTATTCTGAGCCCCTCCCTCCCTGACCCCCCCCCCCCCCCCCCCCCCCGGCAGTGCCTAGTGTGTGCTAATAGCTGTCTGGTGTTGTTTTGCTGTTAATGCCAAGCCCTTTGATGGACCATAGACTGTTCAAGCGGGTGAGTGCAGCCTAAGCAACTCAAAGTTTGAGCTTCTCTCTCTCTCTCTCCCTCCCTCCCTCCCTCCCTCCCCTCGAGACCCCGCTGCTCTCCCCCCGTCCCTCTCCTCCCCTCTGTCACTGTTGCTTGATGCCTGCTTGCATGCCGGCTGCCGACTGGACCCACAGATGGACAGAAAGCCCCTGATTGAGAGGGGGAGGCGCAGGTCACTAACCACAGCACACAGAATGTCAAAGACAGCTCAACACTAACCCGGCATCTCTCACTTCTCTAATGTCTGTACCTGTTTCCCTCTCTCTCTCTCTCTCTCTCTCTCTCTCCTTCTCCCTCTCTCTCTCTCTCTCTCTCCCCAACTGACTTATCTGTCCTTGTTATGAAGATGCATATTAGAAGACTTGAGGATTGCTGGATGATTGCTGCATGACTGCCAACCGATAGGAAGCCTTGCTTTTTTTCTTTTTTCTTTTTTCTTTTTTAACTTGTAGGCATGCTCAGAATGACATCACTTCCTGTGTGGACAGAATGTTCTCTAGAACACCTGGCTACCCTGTTTCCTTCCTTGTTTTGGGAGTGGGAGTGGGGGTGGGGTGCCTTATTGTTTTCCTCTCTGCTTCTCTGTGGTGGGGGCTCGGCCCCAGGCCTCAGACTCGGCTGATTTGGGGGGGGGTCTGCAGGTACACTTTCTG
Organism: Anguilla rostrata; assembly: GCF_018555375.3. Classification (NCBI taxonomy): domain Eukaryota; kingdom Metazoa; phylum Chordata; class Actinopteri; order Anguilliformes; family Anguillidae; genus Anguilla; species Anguilla rostrata. Next base: position 35,150,193 of record NC_057945.1, on the reverse strand, counting down.
AGACAGAACTCTGGCCTGGGATGATGGGACCAGCAGGGCCTCTTTGCCAAAACACTGCCTCCGTTGGCCCAACCTATGCAGTCACAACCTCCTCTCTGTGCCACCTAAACAGCTCACCGCAACATTCTGATGACATCATAGGTCACTGCTCACCGCAACATTCTGATGACACTATAGGCCACAGCTCAGCCTAACGTTCTGCTGACATAGGCCATAATTAAAGGGGTCAGCAGTGGGAGACGTTTAGTGTTACAATGGCAGTGGATCTCATTAGTGTTTTAATCCCATTGGTTTTGTGTTACGATGTTGTACATGTTGACATGACCTAAAGCACCTTGAAGTTTTCTAGCGCAAAGTTCAACCCAAAAAGACGTATTGAATGGGTGTCTTATTCCGTGGTACAATAAACATCTTGACAAGTGATGATTAAATGGTTACTATAAACAACGTGTGATGACCTGTAAGGGCATGGAAGCCAGCCAATCACGGCTGTCGCACAGGAGCATGTGACAGGGGTGTGAGCAGACACAGGCGGGTGGAAGGTTAGTGGAGAGGGAACCGGGGGTCATGTCAGTGAAGAGCGAGGGCGTAATTTAACACAGAGTTCTACAGTGCTCCCATTTTAGGAGCATTCGCTCCTGAAAATGTAAGTGCGCTAACTGGAAAATTTATTTAGGAGCACATGTTGGAATGCATTAGTGCGCTCCTAAATTTTTCAGCCTAGGAGCACATATGCTCTTTGGAAAAAATGTGAGCGTAGAGTCCCAGTCAGATTGCCTGGGTATGCCTGATACTTTGGTGAAGGGAGGTAAGGCACTTCAGCATGCTGCGATTGAAGCTGTGGGTTATGTGAATTATGTTATATCAACACACATCTCAGGGATGGTACTACACATCCAGGCATTACGCTCAACACTGAAAATGTAGAACTCCACGAAATTTAGGTAATTTTCCATTTCTTGTGCTTGGATATTGAACAGTTTGACTTGACGATGCGACAGGTGGCGCGATCAGGTCAAGTGTCGTCTTGAGGGGTCGCGTTGGTAAGGCCAGTTCGCTGTTGAAAGCAGCCTGACCTGCAGTTATGACAAACAGATTCCATATAGATAGCAGCTTTACTTTAAATAAACTGCACTTGGTGCTAGTTGATGCACTGAGCCTGTAACCTCAGTCTGTGTTTGGTTGTGTTGGAAGGAGAGCCATGGGGACCTTCTCTATGGTAAAGACTGTCACTACCTGTCATAACTCAGCGATCTCAGCGATGTCCATCACAGTCTTAATACATGGGAACATGGGAATTGGAGTCTTAATTCATGGGAACATGGGAATTGGAGTCTTAATACATGGGAACATGGGAATTGGAGTCTTAATACATGGGAACATGGGAATTTATTCCCTCATGGTCGCTGTTCAAGCTGGGTAATGAGCCGACTTCAATTGATGGATGCAGGGTGCCATAATTTATATGTGCACTGAGATTCTTTACATAATTGGCTCAGTCCTGACATATAATTTGATTGGCAACGTTTTTTCCCACTGATGGACACAGGAGTTATTTATTAACAAGGCACTGATGGTCATGTTCCGCAAGTGTATCCCCATGGCATCCCTCTGCCTTCTTTCTGTTCTCTGATTGGCCTGTGAGGTAGAGGCGGGCCTTAGCTGTAGCCGCGTGTTCGATGTGCTATGAAAACCCTGGCATGTCACGTGAGGTCTGGGCGCTGTCTTCTGGCCGCCGGATTGGAAGTGGTGTTATGATGCTGTGGCGTCCTTCTTGACATCCCCCTTCTTGCAGTAAAGGTGTACCTCATGTGTTACTCTGTTTTTGTCTTCCAGAGTGAAAGAATTGAGAAGGGCCAAGGAACATGAGAACGTACAGAAGAGCCCCCTCGCCATGTGACATCACTCTCCAGACTTTCTTTTTTTTCTTTCTTTCTTTTTTCTGTTTATACCAGACATTTTACAAGAGGAAAAAAAAAAAACTATCCAATTAGTAATTCAAGGAACACACTGCGATTATTACTACGACAATACTCCAACTGATTCTACTCCTGCCAGTGCAACGGCTTTCTTCTTTTATTCCTCCTTCCTCTAATGGGGGAAATGCGGGAAGTTCTTCAGAAACTAGACTATTTGGGGAAATGGAAGGGGGGAGTAACATTATCTTCATGGCATTTTTTGCACTTTTCCATGGATTTTTATTTTTATTTTTTCTGTTTTCGGGAGCAAGAATAATGGGAATTGGGGGGTTGGGGGATGGAGGGGGGGGGTACGACTGGATCTGGAACGTTCTTTGGATGAAGAGAGAAGGATAAAGATTGAAGATGAAAGGTTGCAAATATGGAATCATAAAATATTTACCTGCTTTTGATTATATTAGATTTTTTTTTTTTAATGACTTATGTATTCCATTTGAAAAAAAAAGAACCAAAAATCGTTGCCATAGCTCATTATACCCCATTTGCACGCAAACTCCCGTATTCAACCAAACAAACTCATCGCTATCAGAAATCTTAATTTCCTGTCAAGCTGCCCTTCACCCTGTCATTCAATCAAAAGGGGAGGGGCTGTGCATGAATGTAAAAGGGTCATAAGCAGAGCTAGATGAGTTTTAAAAATAGATCTTATTTTGTTATGTTGTGGGGAGGGATTAGGTAGGGGACTGCGGTGATATTATTGCAAGCGGGTCGCCCTTTTTTTAAGCACCGTTGTTTTTAAATCTTATATTTGGTCTTTTGCTTAATGTCGCTTTTAATCAGTAGCTTGCCCCTGTGAGCCCTTGCGTTAAAGTTAAGGAAAAACTGCATGTGTTTGGGAAAACGTTGTCTCTTGCGTGCTTAAATATTCGGTTGATGTTCTTTCATTTTTCACGTTGTTACGTAGTGCTGTCACTCACGTGTCCATGACCCCCTATCTCATATTTTGCATTTAATTTGTTTTAACGGTGTAACGAGCGTTACTTTGTTCCATTGATTTGACGATGAATTTGCCTTATTTCGTTTAGTTTAAGTCCTTTTTTGAAAGGTGTTGTTTTCAAGTTCATTTTGCGAAAATTGTGTATCCTGCCTCTGTTATGTTGTAATGCGTGTGGTTCTAAAAGTTAGTCGTTGTTATGTTTTAAATGAACTTCAGAAGCTTGAAAGGCCTATGAAGGGAAGATCACATACATTGCCTTGACTTCTTAGAGACCCTGACGGGACTCTAAGCTAGCTCCTAAACGGGAGGTAGAAAAAAATCCATATTTTTGACTATTGAGCGGTTTCTGTACATAAAGAGGGTTGAAGGTTCGTGGAGGAGACCACTTATCCGAAGGGGATTGTATTTAAAAAATATATATTATTTTATTCAGAGAAAAAGGGGACGATAACGTGACGAGACAAAAACAGAAAAATTTGTATAGTTTTGTTTGAATGCCCGAGAAGTCTGGTTGTATTGTTTGTATATAATGTAAATACTGGGTACAAAAAAGAGCTATGTGCATGAAGAATTAAGACATGAACAAAGAAACAAAAAAAATAATAACTAAAAAGCATTAGTGGCTATGGTCTGTAAAATGATTCAAACTATTTCACTATAAGAGTATTTTATTTTAAATGTTCTTTAAAAGAACATTTTGCTAAAGCATGACCTTATTGCAAAAAAAAAAAAACAAGTGGAAAAATAAATCTTTAGCGTTAGGAAAAAAAAAAGTCTAAATTATCTTAACAAAGACAAAAAAAGGTTATGTTTACATTTTTGTTTTGTTTTGTTTTGTTTTGTTTTGTTTTTGGGCTACCAAGAGTTTAATCTTTTTTGCCAATGGTGCCAAGTAATGTGAATGCTATATTGCTTAACAACAAAAATTAAGTTATAATATTTGCAGAACAGATAATCATAAGACAAAATATACTAGCATTAAATACCGTAAAATCACACCACTACCAAACAAGGAACCCAGAACGATCTCCACACAGTGCAGAGGGAGAGTTATTTTTAAAAATAAAGGACTTGAGCCTCTTGCATATTTATCTCATCACAGCTATCTTTAAAAAAAACAGGTATACAGGTAAACAGGTTTTCCATGGAATAACCCTATGGATGTATTGCAAATCAGAAACAAACAAACGCAAAAAAAGAAAATGCAATCTGGGTGCTTTGTATTCGTCCGTTATAAAGAAAGGAGACCGGAAGTAGGCGGGAGACCTGGCGGACTTTGTAAATGGCAGCCTTGTTTATTGAAGACTCAGACCGATAAGAATATATTTTAAGATCTATAGTCCAGAGAGGTTGTGCACAAGTTGTGACCTTGCGCAGGTATCTATTGTCCTGTATTCTAGGATGATTGTGCGGATAAAGAGTTTTCCTGCAGAGGAAGGTGGTGTGATGAAATACTGAAGCCCTCAGCTTACGAAAAGGACACTTGCTTGAAAGACAGAAGACCCAATGAATGGAGTCTGATCACATAGCTTTATGGCAAGGAGGAGTCTTGACTGACCAAGGCTGCTATCTATCCAAGCTATTCCACATCAAAAGGCAAAAGCAACACTCAGTAGAAACGATCGACCCAGGCGTGCTAAACAATAGTAAGATGTGTTTAAGTATGTTTATGAGCTTCTTGGGTATCAGAGTGGGGAAACCACGTGGGTTGCTGTGATTGGAGAGATCAGTGGTGGTTCAAAGCTTTCAAATGGATTCTCAAGTAAATAAGGCACGTCAAGCAGGTGTGATGGGAGTGTTGCCCGAACCTTTTGAGGGGGAAGGCCAAAATGTACTTGAAAGAAGTGGCTTTTGCATTGTTAGCAGTGACAGCACTGTTTTGAGTGAACATTTTTTTTTTTCTCCTGAGGAAGCCTGGTGGAAACCGCCTGGTTTTCTCCTGGCCAATTGGTTTCTGTTCCGTAGATGGTGTCCGTGCACTGTTGCCTGTCTGTTTCCAGAAGGTTCCGTGCCGAATTTTTCTGGATGCGGTTGTTTTGTGTCAGCCGGTTCTGTTTCTGCTGCAGAGACTTGCTATATAAACCTCCTGTTCAGCGTTTATGTAGAAAGTGCCTAACCATATCCTGAAACAAAAAAAAGCCAATGTCAGGAGCATGGAAAATGTTCAAAAGAGGAAAAATGCTGAAGACCTGGTCAATTGCAAACACTATTTCTTTCAAAAGTTTGGCTGCACTAGGAGAAAAAAAAGTGCTGTCAATTGTTTTAAAGGATCGCCATACATAATGCCAGGAACAAGAAAAAAAAAAGTCAGTTTCTAAACCCCATTCAAACAATCCTTCTGAGGTTTTACCTAGGCTGCTAACAGTTGTCTTGACAGTTATTATCAGTATAACGCCCTAAATGACACATTATGCTACAGATTCTAGGATGTCACACGTTTGCCAATATACCAGAGGCCTCGTTTTCCTATTGGAAACTGCCTGCTCGAACCATGTGGATTACAAGGACTGCCTAATTATTCCAGTGATTATTGTCTTGCATTCATCAAACTGGTTGAGGATGTCAGCCATTGCACTGGTGTGGGGATGGAGATGGTCTTATATGCTTGCATGGGTAACATAGATAACTGGGTGTCTGAACAGTGCCCAAAGCATGCCTATTTTTCTAGTACTGGTAGTCAGATAGACTTGTAAAAGACTTATTGTTCTGTGCAGCAGAAAACGTCGGTTTAATGTTTTGCAGAACCCGAGAGAGTACAGAGAGCCTCTTAACGCAAGGCGAACAAAGAACGTAATCAAAAAAAAAAAAGAAAAAAAAAGAATGATATAGCTATTGTCAGTATTCTTTGACCACGTTTCTGGGGGCAGCATGAATCTTTTATTCATAGATTTATTCATTTTTCATTCATTTTGGTCCATATGGTGTTCTTCCAACTTCCAACGCAGCAAATCTGATCCGATGTGTTTCCGGAATTTCAACGGCAAGCATCGCACCACACTGCACACCACTCACACCTGTACAGCGACAGCTCGCAGTCTCTCTACGTGCAGATTCGACGAGGAGAACAATTCACGCGTGGTTCATAGAGCTTAGGGAACAGTTCACCTCCCTTTTGTATTTTTACTCAGGGTGCCAAAAAACGGAGGGGGAGGGGGGGGGGAGTGGGGGCGGGATTTGTGGAGCTCAAACTCGCATTGAGGTGGGATTGCTAAAGAAATCCCAGGGCAGAGCTTAGCATTCTAGGGCCTCTCAAACGCAGTGTTCCCCAGCTGGACAGTGAACAGGAGTGTCTTTGTCTGTAAATTGCAGAGCTAGTTCATATTGTGAGCTGGATGAAAAACAAGGTTAACCGTGTTTTTACCACACAAATTCCAACACACTTAATGCTCCTCAATGTTCAGCTTTCCCTCATATGGGAAAGTTGGATTGTTGTTGAAAGCCAGGTTTGCAATTTTACAGACACCATGTTGAAAGAGAGAGGGAAGTCTTTTGGTGCTTGGACAGATGGAGCCATTGTTTCTCTATCATTTAACGATAAATTGATCTCACGTGAAGTTGGCGGATTCTTGGCGCGGCGGTACGCAAGCTAGCTAACATGCACGTCATCTTGGGTCTTTCTCATCACTCTTTGTTCCTTGTGTAACGCCATGTTGGTTTTCTCCACAGTGCAGCGCGTACTCTGCTGATTAGTCCAGGAGCCTCACGTGACCCATCTAGGCTAATAACCAATGAGTGCGCTTTGTAAGGTAAAATGAAAACCAACGTGTCCAATCAGAAAGACCTGCCTTCCCTCCTCTTCCTGTGTTGCACCCTAACACAAAAACAGCTGGCAGGTCAGGATAGCAGGGCATAAGGCTTTCCACTTATTGACACAGAGCAATAAACATTTTATTTTTCCTTTTTTTAAGTGGAGATCTTTAGATCTAATGCAGACAAATATACAATTTGAAACAGGTAGTTGACTTCCTCTTATGCAAATGCCAGAATGCAAGACGAGCGTTCAGTTGTTTATGGACAGTGATAACATGACACCCCTGACCTAACTGCACGTTTTCATCATAATCCAAATGAAGAAAAAGAAAGAAAAAAAAAAACAGGCCCTGCTTTTTTTTTTTAAACAGGTAGTGGGCCCCCACACTTTGCATGAGAAACTAGTGATAGACCTCTCCTTTTCCTCTCCTCTCTCTCTTCCTGTCTTTCTCTCTGTCTTTCCCCACTGTCTCCTTCCTTATTCTCACTCCTATGAGTTTCCTCATTTTCTGTTTTCCCAGTCTGTCTTGCTCTCTCTCTCTCTCTCTCTCTCTTTCGCCCTCTTTTGTAAGTTTTATTTTTTCTAATAGTGCATGTAAAAGCGTCTGAATCGTTGGAGATGTTTAAAAAAAAAATTAAAAAAAGATTATTCAGCTGCTGAAGCCATGCAAAACGTTTTGAATTGCCCTTAAAATATGGAAAATGTTTTCTGAATGCTTTATATTCTTTCTGCTGTAAAATAATAATAAAAACAGAAAAAATCATTTGTGTCATTGGAGCTCTTCTCTTATTAAAAACACTGGATATTTTGTGACTTTTTGATCACACATTCATTATGGACAGGGGTGACAGACATGACATGCCTTAGGAAAGGGGTTTGTCTCCTGCTCACTTGAACCCATCATTCAAAATGAACTTGATAACCTTTTTCCCCACCACTCCGATACTGCCTTGCAAAAACACAGTGATGACTAAAAAGCCACAGGACATCCCTTGCTTAAGCATACACAGGTATGACAATATCACGCCCACCACTCAAAAAAGTGCTGGATACAGGCTCACGCCCAGAAAGCCCTGTGTGTACACCATCACCCAGAACAGCCTCACACTGGTCACTTTCCTTACATACAGCCCATTTCTTCAGCCGGATGTGCTACAGAAGCAACGCAGGCTAGGTGCTTTGCTCAAGGGTAGGAGAGCAGCGCCCCAGCTAAGAATCGCAACCACAGCCTTTGTGTTACAAACCCCGCTTCCGTACTGCTCAACTACCCCGTGTGCTTTGAAAGCATTAACGTCCTCGTTAATGTCCACAGGGTGTCAGCACCTTGGTTCAAAATTGCATCTCAGATATAGCATCATTAATAGCAGTGTCTCCATCCCTATACCAACTTTTTTTCTCCTTTTTCAAGAAAGAATGCCCTGCATATGTGTCAACACTGTCGGGGACAACTCAGATTATAGAAGTAGGCTACTCATTAGCCTAGAGATGTGTCCCACAGTCTGGAATTGAATTTCAACCTTTCCAGTGAGACCTATGCTTTAATGGGAGGGACAGATTTGGTGTGCACAGTATAGTACTTTCACATCCTACAAGAGAGGCTCCCTTTATCATTCAGCTGGCCAAAGTCTGCCTGTGCCAACCGAGGTTCATGGGAAATGTAGTCATATTACAGCACTTGAGAAGTACTAGCACAGCTAACTGGGGGACTACAGAATGAAAAGGAGAGGCTGCTGGGAAAACACTTTGGAGAATTCAGCCAACTGTACACTAGGCGAACTGATAAAGGGCATGTGCAGTAATGGGACAGTGTACAAATATAACTGGGCACGTCTAAACTGGGACCAAAAAAAAAAAAGATAAAAATGGTTTACATGTTTTGCAAGTTTGAAAGACTTCATGCTGATGCTATCATTTAAAGTGCATACATTTCAGCTAGTTTCTTGATCTCCCGGTGCTTTCAGAATGCCATGGACAGATACTATTTTGCAGATATTTTGACCACTAAAAATATTAACTTTTCACTTCCTACAAGTCTTAGCCCATAATATTTATCATCACACTTGGTTACTTGTGATGTCCTGAAAGACTTTTGTTTACATAATTAATTCTCTACAACGTCAACACGCAAACGTAGAAAATACGTTTCTATACTTAAATCAATACATAATTAGATTATTCGCAAAAGGGATTTTTTTAAAAAGAGTATATTACAAAATGCATCTTAGAATAGTGAGCGAGTTAAAAATTAAATTGGCTCAACTCTATCCACTGTAGATGCACCCTTGTTGTGAGGCAAACATCTTAGCAGCAGGCTCTTTAAAGCTTAATTTTAAGTAGCTAGCTGCTTAGTCACATGTTTATCACGGGTAGCATTGTTCTTGACCTTTAATTCATATAGGCTAAGAATTTATTCTATTAGCAGGGCAAAATCTATTTTATAGTAGAGGACACAGTTTACACTTTAATTTGCCTTATTCGATCACTCTAGTAGCCAACTCATTAATTATCTTCAATCAGAAAACTGACGTTACATATTTCGAATTATCAGAGATAAATAACTGATCGCTACAAATCTTAGGTGCTTTAACGTTATAACTGGGTACATTCGGTAGCTTTCATTTGAAGGCATGGACAGGCGTCGTAATTAGACTCGTAGTATTTTCGGTTGGCGTACTGTTGCTTTAAATTGTTTCACTGAAAGTTTGTGAGCTAGCACTACCTGTTACGACTCGCACTCCAACTCTGTAGCTCTTTTATCTTGACTGCCAACAAAAGCATGTAAGTATTGTCTTTTCTTGTTTGCGAAGGACGCTGTCGGTTCACTCCAAATTATATTACGAGAAATGAATGGGTTTTTAAAGTGTACGTTTGATTTTATGCAGCTTTATTACTATCTCGCGCCGATGGGTTAGCAAGTTATCGCTGTAGCTAACAAAATGGTGCATCTCGGGGATCGGGCGTTAGTTCTGTCTCTTGTTCTGAGTATTGGGAAGACTAGGCCCTCTTATTTTTATTTTATAATCTCGGCACCTTCCTTAGTTTGTTTTTTCATTGATGTACTAACGTTACAAGACCATGTGTGTTGACGATGTCCTATAAATTTAAGATAATTCAGTCTATTCCGTCTCCACCCAGTCTCGATTTCGCTAACTTCGCTAATCTACAGTCGTAGCTATAGATCGTGCTATGTAGTAGCTTGTTATTAGCTAACTGCTAACTAGCTAGCGGTGTTAAGTTTGACTAACTGAAAAAAACTGCATTCCAGTAGATATCACTGCTCGTCAGTCAGCTAAGTTATGTAGCTCATGAAATACGACTCTACGACAAGCTAGGATTGTTTGCATTTTTAATTATCATTAAATAACAACTTTACAGGGATCTAGAAGATTTCGACATACATTTTCAACACACTTTTCCGGTGTGAAAATGAAATCTCATTTGACTACCAGCTTAGCTAACAAGTTTAAGTTAGTAGAATTAGTCTATGTTATTAGTCTAGTTATATATGTATCTATATTTTAAAAGTTGTCACGTCCACTCATTTCTATCCTTTAAACTATAAACACAAGTAACTTACAAAGTACCTAAAACAACATACTATAGGTGGCGTTGCTGCTAATTTATTAGATGTATATAGTCCTGCAGCTAATATAAATGAGCGTGTTTCAGTGGATGAATTTCTAGCTGTACCTAGTGACTGCACTGCGGTGTAAATCTCATGAGTTGGGTGTAGTCGCCTTGTGCATTGAGGTTTTCATTTCGGAAGTGAAAAATTGAATTGAGAGTTCAATCAGTTATTTTAGTTGAAAGTGTAAACTATGAGTCGACAAGGAATTTATGTTAATTAAGTATGCGTAAAGGTCGCATGGTCTTGAACTGGGGTCGGTTAAAGTTGGGGGACTTTGGTGAATATGTTCATGTGATTCTATGTTCATATGAAGATTAAACCTATTGGTTTTGGATTTTTACCTGTCTGAATGGCAAGAAGTAGGCCCCGTGTCAAATTATTACTCAAGTTGTTACTCAAGAGCTCGGTATCTTATGTCCCTCGTCTGTGCTCTGTAATCATTTATCTAGCAGCTTCAGCATAATGTATTGTTTAGAGATGTAGATGAACTGTAGTTCTTTTGAAAGATAGATGGTCTGGATGCTATTCATTATGAATTACAGTTTATTATTGATCTATGTTGACGATGCTTAGAGCCCAGGATTAAATTACTGTGATTTAGTTTGTACTGTTTACTTCCCCTTACTAAGGAAAAATGAATGAAGACAAACGAGTGAGGATGTACTGTACGTGAAGGAGTGTTTCCTTTAGTGAAGTGATTCTGGCTTGCAGTGTGAGGGTGAATACTGGATATCACCGTGTATCGTGATAAAATCTTTCCAAAGGTCAAGGTTGATTACTCGAAATGCTAATTGTATTATGTCGCATTTGCGACTTTGAGGAGGGCCGTTACACCCAGCTAACTGCGTTCTGTGGAATTGGTTTTCAGATACTCGTAACTCCGAGGCAATAGGCTCAATTCCCAAGTTGGCCACTGCTCTCTGTACCCTTGAGCGAGGTGCTTAACCCGCATCGCTGCAGTAAATATCCAGCTGTGTTGTTGGATTTTGTGTAAAAAAATAATGTCCCTCTGGATAAGAAAAGTGCCTGGAATGTAATGTATAGAATCGAATTCAAGGTGAAATGGAAATGTGAGATTTTTTGTGAACAGCCTGTCAGAAGCAAAACGTGAGCCTGTGGGTACAGCCTGTATTTTCCATACCATTTTATTTGGGGTATAATTCATGCGCTTGGCTGCCTCGCGTATTCAGGGCAACTCGCTGCGGTTTTTGCGGTTAATTTTCTAACCCATTTGTACGGCGGGATTGTTGCTGGAGAGATTGAGGCAAAGCAGCGTACTCAGGGGCTCAGTCGAGCCTCTCCTAGGACAAGCACCCAGGAGGCCTCTGTGCTAACTGCTATTCCACAGAAACAGGACTATTAACCCAGAAACAGTCATTTTACATTATTTCAAATCTATATATATATGAATGAAATAATTTAATATATACTTTTTAAAAAATAAAGCTAAAGTCACAGGGCAGGATGTATGTCCTGTGTTGCATCCAAAGATCAAAAGATTCCCCCTTCCCCACAAGCTATAGGTGGATGTCCTGTTGTTTACAGTTGCATTTTGTTGTTTTGAGTGTCTGTTATGGGTGCAGTATTTGTTCATTACCAAACTGGTTTCAGCCCAGAGAAGTGTTCAGGGCTGGTGTTTTTTGTGACCGCGTGAAGAAGTCTGTAAAGCAGAAGTAGTTTGCCGTTGGTAAGCCTATAGCTAAGGAACGGGCCAATGTGGGCGGAGCTTCTCCTTGACGAGCAGCTGACGCTGCAGAATGGGGCCCTTCTTGTCGCAGTGAGGACTTTCATAAAATGGCATCGGTGAAAGATGGAAGTGAAAAGCCCTTCTGTCAGTTTACGGAGCAAACACGGCACGCCTGTGTTCTGCTCTGGCCCCGTATCCAGAGCAGTCTCCCTGTTCCTGAGCTGCAGGTGTGGAATTTTGCGCTGCGTGCTCGTGGGTAAAATGCGAACTGAAAAAAAACGATGCCTGTCTGCACATTCGAACCCGGTGCCCTCGTCTGAATCATTTACCTGCCCGCCGCCGGTGCTTTCCTGTTAAGATTTTTGTTAAAGAGTCTTGTCTTTTCCACTGACCGCGGCTGCGGTGTAGAAGAACGTTGGCGCTCTGGGTTCACCAAGTTGATCTAGTGGTGTGTGACCGGCCGGTTCGAACCCAGTGCAACTCCTTTACTGGACGAGATCAATGCTTTGACTCTCCCAAATAGCAGCTCACAGTGGGTTCAGTATTGCTTTTCCAATCAGGAGGTTTGGTTATTGATTAGATTCTTGCCTTTTAAGTAATCACTGACCCATGCTGGAATGAAGTATTTAAAGCCTGTGTTTTCAGCAGGAGGGGTCTGTGGACCCCTAGTGGTACTTCTGGGTACTGTTGGGATCCCTGAACAGACTTCATGTGCAATTACTTTATTGGGCCTCTAGATTTGGGGAAATATTTCAAAGTGTAAAACCTTTATTAAATATAACCAGTTTTAGCTTATGATTGGGGTCCCCTAGATGCTTTTGAGTTAGGGGGTCCCTGGATGAGAGAAAAGGTTGAAACCCCCTGATTTTAATGCCAGCTGTAGTTTTGCTGAAGTAGAGTTTGAATCTGGGACACATTAGTCATTTATAAACAGGCCTTCGTTGACTTGATTTGTGCTTTAGGCTACATCCAGCTAAACATTTGTTCTTATTGGCTTATTCAGAAAATGTGAAATTAATTTGATTTTGATATTAGGTGCATGTGTTGAATGGTTATTGGAATATGATAATTAATAGAATAGAATCTCAAGGTACACCCTGCATTAACGGAAGCTCATGACCTCTGTGGCATTAGACATGCCCAGATCCTTTAACTCGTTCCCCCAATCAACCCTGCCCTCTCCTGGCTGTATTGAGTATTGCAGTTTATTGTATTTTTGGCTGGACCGCAACAGCGGGGCCATAAACGCGAATGTCTGTGACTGAGTGGTGAAGTTACACCATTGGTCGTATAGACACTACCACTGACTGTCCCTGTAACAAACTGGCCACAGTTTCGCACACCCATACACGGTCCAGCCATATACTAGGTTTTGACCTGGTCTTGTTTTCTCCTAACTGAATTAGAAAGGTAAGTTATGGGGCGATACCTGCCAGGGTATATTTCACGAAGCAGGATTTACTGGGTTAGCTGGATAACTGCGCTGAGTAAAACCTGGAACAGCTTTTTTTTTTTTTTTTACTTCAGTCCGTGTTCCAGATTTGGGAGAATTCCGGGTTTTACTCAGTGCGGTTATTCAGTTATCTCAGTAATTATGTTTCGTGAAATGGGGCCCAGAATAGGATTTTAAGTTGTTTTCACTCTGGTTGTAGGTCACAAATGGGCAACTGTTTACCCACACGGTTTGGAGCTCGTCAGAATAAATGTGATTACACCCAACTCAATGGCTACTGCATGTCTTTTGACGCAAAGCCACAATTAGCAAGGAGTCTGCGGTTGTGATGGACAGTAGATGTAATTGCATGGAGTATTATTTGCATATATCACTCATATGGACGGTGTTGAGTGTTTTGTGGTGTAGTTCTCCCCTGAACCACCAGGTGCAGCATTGTCTTGACGTCAAACTTAATGTACTCGATAAGGTGTGGATACCTGTAACTGTGTTAGCATGCTGCTGTTAAGGTGAACTCTGAACACATTTTTGGCTGTTTATTTTTGTGATCAGTACAGCGGTTCTCGAAACTCTTCCCTCAATTTTTCAGAACAATTGTTAGATTATGGGAATTGCTAAACCACATACCGTTGCAGTTTAATCAAACCCATTTTGGGTAGTTTTAGACTTCAAACCACAAGAAATATTCTCTAGTCGTTTTGGGTCTGTTTTATTATTTCTGTACTCAAGCACTCTTTCCTCTTGCTTCTCCCCTGTGTTCTAATTCCCTGTATTGTAATTCCATTGTATAAGTAATGAACTGACTTCCATAGTGTACGTTATTGGCTCATAGTGGTCCTGGCTGTATGGGGAGGACACAGAACGGTCTATCAGGCAGGCATTCGCATGTGCGCTGTATCCCGAATTCCCATGTGCGTTTTGAGAGCGATGTTGTGTGTTTGGGTGTGTGGAGGTCCCTGCTCTCTGTCAGGCTGACCAGAGTGGGCGTGGACTGAGGAGTCTTTGCTGTGATTGCAGGTGCCCCGATCCAGAAGCTTCGGCCTCGGTGCGGCCGGCACCAAACTGCAGGCGCAGGCCAGTGTGGACAGGTCGCCCCGACCCCGCCCCTGCCGCCCCCGCACCTAAACCAACCAACCCCACCCCCATTGACATTCAAACCACCCCACCCAACCCACCCACCCCATCACACCAACCCCACCCCTATCCGCATTCAAACCCAACCACCCACACCCAACCCAACCCCCCACCCCCATTCGCATTCAAACCAAACCCACCCCCCACCCCCCCCGATCAACACCCCCCAAACCCAACCCCCTACCACCATCCGCACCCACACCCAACCCCCTACCCCCACCACATCCCAACCCCACCCCATCCGCACCCACCCCCCCCCCCACTCCAAACCCCACCTCCCATGCCCAAACCCAACCCCAGCCCTCCACTCAGTAGCGCTCCACCCACCCCCGCCCCTGCGCTGTCTCAGGGGGAGCATGGCCGCGTCTCTCTCTCTCCCGGCACCAGGAGGCCCAGCGGTGACTCATGGCTCATGTCTGACAGCGGCGTGCCTGGTTATGTAACTCAGCGCAGCGCTGCTCCTCTCCCTCTCAGCCCAGCCCAGTGCCTGTTCCTTCCGCAGGTCTGCACCGGGGGCCCACACTGCGCGCCGATCGCGTATCTCTCAGAGTCGTAACCTGCGCGCGTACGCTCTATCGACTCGGCTGTTTTCAGCTGCGGCTGACTGCGAGAGGTCAGCGCACGTGGCAGACCTCGGTGGTGCCGGCATGTATGTGTGCTTCCGCATGGCAGTGCGCCGTGTGCGTGCGTAAGGGTTTTTACAGGGAAAAGTGCTTTCAGGACAGGGGACTGCATTCAGGGGACACGGTAGTGTGGACATCTTGTAGAGTGCGCGGCCCTGTCTTGTGAGCGCCGTGTTTGGAGGAGGGATCGCGCGCCTTTTCACTCGCCGATATCTCTGTGCCAGCAGGGCTGAGAGGAATTCCAGCGCCCCGCCTGCGGGCGACAGTCTGCCCCACATCGCTGTGGGTGTGAACACAGCTCACAGACGTGCCACGCTTATCTTGGTTAGTCAGCCTCTGTGTTCCTGTCAGCACCTGGAAGGCCCCTGTCAGAATTCTTCGCCTCAGACGACCTGCCACGCCCTGGCAGGGTAAGGTTGGGTCAGGTTGTGGCTGGCAGGGTAAGGTTGTGGCTGGGTCAGGTTGAGGCTGGGCCTGGTTGTGGCTGGGTCAGGTTGAGGCTGGCAAGGTAAGGTTGTGGCTGGGTCAGGTTGTGGCTGGCAGGGTAAGGTTGTGGCTGGGTCAGGTTGTGGCTGGCAGGGTAAGGTTGTGGCTGGGTCAGGTTGAGGCTGGCAGGGTAAGGTTGTGGCTGGGTCAGGTTGAGGCTGGCAGGGTAAGGTTGTGGCTGGGTCAGGTTGTGGCTGGCAGGGTAAGGTTGTGGCTGGCAGGGTAAGGTTGTGGCTGGCAGGGTAAGGTTGAGGCTGGGTGAGGCTGGGCCTGGTTGTGGCTTGGTCAGGTTGAGGCTGGGCCCAGTTGAGGCTGGGTCAGGTTGAGGCTGGGCCTGGTTGTGGCTGGGTCAGGTTGAGGCTGGCAGGGTAAGGTTGTGGCTGGCCCTGGTTGAGGCTGGGTCAGGTTGAGGCTGGGCCTGGTTGTGGCTGGGTCAGGTTGAGGCTGGCAGGGTAAGGTTGTGGCTGGGCCCAGTTGAGGCTTGGTCAGGTTGAGGCTGGGCCCTGTTGAAGCTTGGTCAGGTTGAGGCTGGGCCTGGTTGAGGCTGTGAGCTGGTTAAGGCTGGGCCTGTTTGAGTCTGAGCCTGGTTGAGGCTGGTGGGGTCAGGTTGAGGCTGGGCCTGGTTGAGGCTGAGCCTGGTTGAGGCTGGGCCTGGTTGAGGCTGTGAGCTGGTGGGGCAGCAGTCTGCAGAGACCTGTGACACAGCCCCTCGTCGTGCTGTGAGAGACGGAGAAAGCTCATAGGCTCCCTGCTCCTTATGTAATGGGCTCCATGGTTACGCAACCGGCCGCATGGGGCCCCGCACATTGCCCCCTCCACCTGCGAACAGGGCCGCCGCCGCGAACGCCGCCACACTCTTAAAGAGACAGAGCTGCCTCCACACCCTTAAAGAGACAGAGCTGCCTCCACACTCTTAAAGAGACAGAGCTGCCTCCACACCCTTAAAGAGACAGAGCTGCCGCCACACTCTTAAAGAGACAGAGCTGCCTCCACACTCTTAAAGAGACAGAGCCGCTGCCACACTCTTAAAGAGACAGAGCTGCCTCCACACTCTTAAAGAGACAGAGCCGCTGCCGCACTCTTAGAGACAGAGCTGCCACCACACCCTTAAAGAGACAGAGCTGTCTCCACACCCTTAAAGAGACAGAGCTGCCTCCACACTCTTAAAGAGACAGAGCTGCTGCCACACCCTTAAAGAGACAGAGCTGCCGCCGCACCCTTAAAGATACAGAGCTGCTGCCACACTCTTAGAGACAGAGCTGCTGCCACACCCTTAAAGAGACAGAGCTGCTGCCACACCCTTAAAGAGACAGAGCTGCCTCCACACTCTTAAAGATACAGAGCTGCCGCCGCACCCTTAAAGATACAGAGCTGCTGCCACACCCTTAAAGAGACAGAGCTGCTGCCACACCCTTAAAGAGACAGAGCTGCTGCCACACCCTTAAAGAGACAGAGCTGCTGCCACACCCTTAAAGAGACAGAGCTGCCTCCACTCCCTTAAAGAGACAGAGCTGCCTCCACACCCTTAAAGAGACAGAGCTGCCTCCACACCCTTAAAGAGACAGAGCTGTCGCCACACCCTTAAAGAGACAGAGCTGCCTCCATACTGTTAAAGAGACAGAGCTGCCACCACACCCTTAGAGACAGAGCTGTCTCCACACCCTTAAAGAGACAGTGCTGCCACCACACCCTTAAAGAGACAGAGCTGTCTCCACACCCTTAAAGAGACAGAGCTGCTGCCGCCACACCCTTAGAGACAGAGCTGCTGCCACACCCTTAGAGACAGAGCTGCTGCCACACCCTTAAAGAGACAGAGCTGTCTCCACACTCTTAAAGAGACAGAGCTGCCACCACACCCTTAGAGACAGAGCTGTCTCCACACCCTTAAAGAGACAGTGCTGCCACCACACCCTTAAGAGACAGAGCTGTCTCCACACCCTTAAAGAGACAGAGCTGCTGCCCCACACCTTAGAGACAGAGCTGCTGCCACACCCTTAGAGACAGAGCTGCTGCCACACCCTTAAAGAGACAGAGCTGTCTCCACACTCTTAAAGAGACAGAGCTGCTGCCGCACCCTTAAAGAGACAGAGCTGCTGCTGCCACACCCTTAAAGAGACAGAGCTGCCTCCACACTCTTAAAGAGACAGAGCTGCCTCCACACCCTTAAAGAGACAGAGCTGCCGCCACACCCTTAAAAAGACAGAGCTGTCTCCACACCCTTAAAGAGACAGAGCTGCTGCCGCACCCTTAAAGAGAAAGAGCTGCTGCCACACTCTTAAAGAGACAGAGCTGCCACCACACTCTTAGAGACAGAGCTGCCTCCACACCCTTAAAGAGACAGAGCTGCCACCACACCCTTAAAGAGACAGAGCTGCTGCCACACCCTTAAAGAGACAGAGCTGCCGCCACGCCCTTAAAGAGACAGAGCAGCTGTCACACTCTTAAAGAGACAGAGCTGTCTCCACACCCTTAAAGAGACAGAGCTGCCGCCACACCCTTAAAAAGACAGAGCTGCCACCACACTCTTAAGGAGACAGAGCTGCCTCCACACCCTTAGAGACAGAGCAGCTGTCACACTCTTAAAGAGACAGAGCTGTCTCCACACCCTTAGAGACAGAGCTGCCGCCACACTCTTAAAGAGACAGAGCTGCCACCACACTCTTAAAGAGACAGAGCTGCTGCCGCCACGCCCTTAAAGAGACAGAGCTGCCGCCACGCCCTTAAAGAGACAGAGCTGCCGCCACACTCTTAGAGACAGAGCCGCCTCCACACCCTTAAAGAGACAGAGCCGCCTCCACGCCCTTAAAGAGACAGAGCAGCTGTCACACTCTTAAAGAGACAGAGCTGTCTCCACACCCTTAAAGAGACAGAGCTGCCTCCACACCCTTAAAGAGACAGAGCTGCCTCCACACCCTTAAAGAGACAGAGCTGCCGCCACACCCTTAAAGAGACAGAGCTGCTGCCGCCACACCCTTAAAGAGACAGAGCTGCTGCCGCCACACCCTTAGAGACAGAGCTGCTGCCACACCCTTAAAGAGACAGAGCTGCCGCCACACTCTTAGAGACAGAGCCGCCTCCACACCCTTAAAGAGACAGAGCCGCCTCCACACCCTTAAAGAGACAGAGCCGCCTCCACACCCTTAAAGAGACAGAGCCGCCTCCACACCCTTAAAGAGACAGAGCCGCCTCCACACCCTTAAAGAGACAGAGCTGCCGCCACACCCTTAGAGAGACAGAGCTGCCTCCACACTCTTAAAGAGACAGAGCTGCCGCCGCACTCTTAGAGACAGAGCTGCCGCCGCACTCTTAAAGAGACAGAGTCGCCTCCAAATGGAGGACTGTGGATCACTGGAACATGTGGGTTACAGAAAGGCTTTCACTTCTGGCTTTTTTTCTGTGCCGGTGCTTATGCCTGATGTAGTTTTTTTTTTGTAGTTTCAGTCCCCTGTTCTGTGCCCTTTGACCCTTGACCTATGCCCCCCTACCCCTGTGGGATTTTGTTTTCACCCCTTTATTTATTTTTTTAGCACAGGAGCCCTTTTTATGTTAGTTGTGCTTAAGGAGAAAGGGGCTTTCCGTGTTCAGTAAGAGTTGTGTTCTAGCAGGGAAGTGACACCTGTTACACCAGGTGTGCTTTCCCCGCCCTTCCAGGATACCTGTGCACATTTTGGGCCGAGGGAACCCCACATAGTGCGGAAAGGGGATTGGACGGTCCCAGTGAGGGAATGATGACACATTTTGGTTAGGAGCGCAAGCCGCTTGCGCCCCACTGCACTCGTGGTGCGTTGAACCGATTCGAAAAACGTCAGTTGTGGGGCGTGTGGTAGAATGAGATGTGCATCTGATGGTCTGTTTAATGCCACGCTGACCTTTGACATCTCTTGGCCTTAAACACTGTGCTTTTTTGAGACGCTGCTGCGCCGTGACCTGTGCCCTGTGTGTTGGTCCCCAGGTGGTGGGCATCATGCGGGTCAACGTGGACAAGGTCCTGGAGCGGGACCAGAAGCTGTCGGAGCTGGACGACCGGGCCGACGCCCTGCAGGCCGGCGCCTCCCAGTTCGAGACCAACGCCGCCAAGCTGAAGAGGAAGTACTGGTGGAGGAACATGAAGGTGCCGTCCCGCGGGGGGGAGGGGAGGGGAGAGGGGGCAGTGGGGGAGGAGGGAGGGGAGAGGGGGGCAGCGGGGGAGGAGGGAGGAGGGAGGGGAGAGGGGGGCAGTGGGGAGGAGGGAGGGGAGAGGGGGCAGTGGGGAGGAGGGAGGGGAGAGGGGGGGCAGTGGGGAGGAGGGAGGGGAGGGGGGGCAGTGGGGAAGAGGGAGGGGAGAGGGGGGCAGTGGGGGGAGGGGCGGAGTCCGCACACTCGGACGAGTAATGGTAAATGGACTGCATTTATATAGCGCCTTTATCCAAAGCGCTGTACAATTGATGCCTCTCATTCGCCAGAGCAGTTAGGGGTTAGGTGTCTTGCTCGACACGCCCAGGGCGGGGTTTGAACCGGCAACCCTCCGACTGCCAGACAATCGGTCTTACCTCCTGAGCTATGTCGCCCCCACGAGTGATCAGCTGTCACCGCAGAAGCTTGAGCTGTCACTTGGGCTGTATCATGGCCGTAGCTCCCATCATGCACCTGCACACGTTTAACGAACACCCAGCCACTGATCGAAGAGCGTACATAGGAAGTGCAGAGGGTAGGAGGGGCCAGGCGGTGAAGTCTAGGAAGTAACGGGAAACAGCCTCTACTGGGCATGCTTGAGGGGAAAAAAAGCTTGCTGCTCATTGGATATTTTACAGTTTCACAGAAGATTCTGACAAACCTCTGCCGGCTTTGCGATGGCAAGTGCAGCCCGTTTGGGTGTTTGTGGCCTAAAGCAAGGAAGTGCACCGCCAGTAACTCCAGAAGCTGCTTAAACAATGAAGTCACTGTATGCCTCCAGAGGCTAGCGTTTGTGGAGATTTTATCTGATGTGACTGAAAGCCATTGTCGTTCTATAACGTGGCGCTCTGTGTTCTGCAGATGTGGGGCATTTTGATAGCTGTCATCCTGATCATTATCATCATCATCATCAGTAAGTATCTGGCACATCTCGTGGTTACCTGCTTAAAGTAAAAGGTGGCTTAGCAGATAAGGAACTTGGCTTGTCGTGTGCATGTACTTTACAGCTTTACTCCCAATATAGTCATCTTTGCGCTTGCTTGTTCAATATGATTCTTGATAATGCAGTACATGCTAAACTTAAAAAAATAAAAAATAAAAATTTAAAAACATGCACACAAAAGTTGCATTTTGGCTTTAACACCTTAGATAATGTTGCTTGTCTCAGGTCCAAAGAGTGATGATACTGTAATTACTCTAACTGCAGTTAGTTATGAAGTACTTTTGGCTTTTTCCTGCCCATTCCTGTTCAGTGTAGGGTTTCACCAAGTCTGGGGGGGGCTTGCCTGCAGCCAATGAGAATGAAGCATTCGATAGCATAACGTACTGAAAGAAAACAGCTGTTTTCTGGAAGTGGTTAAGTGTCTCGTAGAACCACACCAAAAAAGACAGACAGAGTCCACGGCACACTGCCACTCCCAAATTCTGCATTTGTAATGTGTGCCAGGTTCAGTTGCCGTGCTCTTTGCTGATGATCAGTGTTCGGCAGTAATGGATTACATGCAATCCGGATTACGTAATTGGTTTACAAAAATGAAGTTACTGAACCAGCCTAGGATACTGTAAAAAAAAAATTTAGAAGCATATTTTTATTGAAGCAATTGTTGGGTACCACGACAGTCTTCCCTGCCTAGGAATCAAACCTACAACCTCAAAGTAGCAAGCCCAGTTGCCTAACCACTATGCAACACTGCCACCCCCATCTCCCTTCATGTCTGGCTATACAGTCCATACAGCATAAACACCCCCCCCCCCCCACACACACACACACCATCCCACCCACATTTGATACAGTTGGTCGAGCATATTGGCGAACTGACTTTGAACCAGACTAAAATGGTGTGCTCTTTTAACCTGGTTTCCATGTTGGTTTAGTCTGGGCTAACTCCTAAACCCGGGATTGAAGCGACGGCGATGGAAGAAAATGGAGGACGACGAGTAGAAGAGGATGATCTTGCTCCCAGCACTAAATCGTTGTAACCTGCTGAGTTTTTTTTTTTTTTTTTTTTTTGTAAAATATACTGAACAAATGTTTTCTTTTCTTTTTTTAATTTTGTGTTTAATAATTATGAGTTGAGTAGAGCCTGGCTGGTCAAGACAAGTGCCTGATTTTTTTTCTTTCTTTCTCTCTCTCTCTCTCACTTCCTTTTCTTCCTTGCACAGTAATTTATTTGAAAGTCACTCCATGTTGGTTTTGCATACAGTTTCAACTACAACACCAAGAAGGGTTGCCTGCATTATCGCTGAGATGTTGAAGTTTAACTTTAAAAACACGTTTTAGAAATCTTGTATCAACAACACCTTTTGATTTTTTTATTTTTATTTTTATTAATGTCCAGGCATGCAGTTAATGTTTTAAATAATGGTATAACGGCTGCTCTTTCCAAAGTGGCATATTGAAGAAAAAGTGTATTTATAAATAACCCTCCCAAAATATCAGGACATTTGATGAATATTAGTAAGGTAAAGGCCATGGGAGTCCTTTGGTCAAAGGACGTTTTTAAAATACTTCCCTACTGGTTTTCAGCTCTTCAGTGTTTCCACAACAGAAATGTGTGGCTTAACGTGGCAGGTTTTGTGTTCATGTTACAGGCAGTATCGTGTGCGATATCCAGTCCCACGGCTTTGCGGTTGGTCTAGATTTAACAAACACTGTTCGCTGAAGTGTTACCAAAAAAAAAAACATCACTTTGAGAGAAAAATGGTCGACAATATGTACTGCAGTTTTGTTCCCTTGGATTTAAGCAGAGCCAGTTATTTGAATCGGAACCCTTGTGACCACGTGAATGTTGTAAGGATCGAAGCCTCGCAGATTTTTTTGGAGCGCTGCTGCCTGCCTTGTGACTACAAATGCTTCGAATGCACAGACTGCTGCGAGCACGCCAGCTCAGCCTGCCTCTCTCTCTCGCTCTCGAACGAGCGTAGCTGCCAAAGTCAGCGGCCTCTCTGAGCCCTCGAACCCGACCCGCGGTGCCTTGGAATCCCCGCGTGCCACCAGCGGAGCAGGTGTCTGGAGGTGACGCCAAACGATTTCATGAGGCCTGCCTTTTAAAAAAAAAAAAAGCCTTGCCCGGCCCGCAGGACCATTCTCTCAAATAAATAATACTGCGGGACCCTACTGTTGTCATTGTTACCAGGTAGTAGGATTTGCTGTCTGTGGCAAAACACACATTGGTTCAGATCAGTTCAGTGCAGAGCTCTTCCTGCTTTGGTTTTTGGTTCAGATCAGTTCAGTGCAGAGCTCTTCCTGCTTTGGTTTTTGGTGAAGCCCCCCGGGCTCGTTCCAGGCACTTATTTAATTTGTCCTTGCTTCATTTCCTTGCGTCCTTTCCTATAGTACGGAAGGCCAAACTGGTCAAAATTACTTGAAATTGGCGTCTGGAATCGAGCATTGTCAATGTGTTTTGCACGTTCTCAATTCGTTGACAAACGCGTTGGCAATGGGTGATTCCAGACGCCAATTTCACGTATTTTTGACTCATCAGGGCCTTCCATACTTGGAAAGGATACAAGGAAAGGAAGCAAGAATGGGTAAAATAAGCAATTGGAATGAGCCCCCATTCTCCAGTCACTAAGGGAATGTGATTGGTTGGACGTAGTAGGAGTTTTGGTGTAGGATCCAACGAAGCGCTTTCCCTGGGGTTATGACCTTGAACATAATGCTATATGTTAATCTGGGAATAACACCTGTAGGGTTCATATAAAGATCACTGGGCATCGATCACTGGAATTTCAAAGAGGTCTTTATGTTCAAGTGCCAAACATGCCTGATTTTACACCTCCGTTGAATGTGTGTATATTATAAACAAGTGCAATTATTTTACACTGTTCCCTGAAAGCGGTTGAGCTTCCGGGTTGCTTGTACTGTTGCTTAATAAAACTGATTTAATAACTTGTTACCATATTTGGTCCTGTGTCTGCGTGTGTCTGTACATGACTTGCAGTGTGTCAAAAATGTTTTTGTATGGCTGATCAGTCAAGCTTTTTTATTGTTGTTTTGTATGACTTGGTGTATTCTTGTTGCTATTCACATGGGATTCATCGCATTGGCTCAGAGAGAGATTAATCGTGAATAAATCGGCATCTACATTGATAATTGCACTACCTCGTGACTTAAGGTTTAATATGAATATCGCACGCGCCTAACTTCCATGTTCAACTGAGACGACACTGCAACGTTGCCTGAAGTGCAGTGAGGGCACAAAGTGTGTTTCCAGTTTTATCGTCTAAAGCGCTGTCTGAATCTCATTAAGTTTTCCATTTAAAAAAAGAAAATAAAAACGGCCTTCAAACGGGAGATACACGCGCCGCGCCCTGTCACCGCAGAGCCTATAAAGTCTCGCTGTTTCTGACGTTTGCTTTTGTATTAATTTTCAAATTTACACGAATATACCCAAAACTTCATATTTTAGCATTTGGGTTTCCCGTGTTACTGTAGGCTATATGCATAGCACGTCAGTGTACACCGTTCTCAATGATTTGCGCACTCGGATGTCCACTTCAGCAGACAAAGCGAATTTGACTGCGGTTATTTATTTTATTGAAAACGTTATGAGCCATCATAATAATTTCGTAATGACTGATGAATATGTTAACGTCCTATAATTGCGAAAACTACATTGCATGTCCATCTAGCTACAAAGGTAATTTACACGATTTAAAGTTCACCCCAGTGTAAGATCACAAATATGCGATCAGAATGTTCTTAACTGAACATTCTAATACTGATGTAACAACCTCTACTGCTAATTGAAAACAATGGAATTCTAGTACACTTAAAATTTTGTAAAAACATTCCCAAAAAATGTGCTCTTCAAATGGTTTAACAAAGAAAGCCATCGTATGGATTAATATGCATTGTTGCAGAGTATGGAAGGAACCACGCTTTCTGTCTCTCACCTCGTGAACTAGTTTCTTTTTTTTTTTTTCTTCTTTTTTTCAACCAATGACATCGCCTCCCCCGGCAAGCTCCGTGTCTTGTTTTCAGCTATTGCGTAACATGGCGGTACACGTGAAACTGCACAGCGGCTTGGGGTACCAGAGAGGTGGAGACAATGACGAAATACCGTAATGTCAAATCAAGAAACACTTGGGCAGCCAAGCCTGGCCAATGGGACTCTATAGGGCGTGGTTTCCAAAGCCTGCACTCACGTTGCACTGATGTGTTGAACCGCTGATTGAGGGAAAGACCATCTCTGGAGAAACTAGGGCAACAGAAGAACAATAATCGTTGTAGGCAACTAACGTCTTAAAGAAAGTTTCTGCGTACATCCACCGGGTTCGTTGGATATAGGCGCACTTTCTACGACGTTGAATTGTCACCAGGATATTTTTCAGTGGATTTAAGAGGGAAAAACGGGAGTGTATACAACGAAGAGTTAGCTAAGTTCACCAGCAGCTACATAGATAACATTAGAAAGCTGGCTATAGCGAGTTAGTCCGTATAATTCACCACTTTTTTGGCTCCATTTCTACTATCATATATAAGGTAAGAATAAATTATTATTTTCTTATTCCATGGAATGTGTTATTCGCTCGGTAGACTTGACAGAAGGTAGTTTGAAGCCAGTTAGCTGAAAGTTAGCTATGTGCTAAATGTTTACGGGCAGGCTAGCTATTAGGCCTACAATTTCTTGCAGCGAGTTGTTCTTCCAGTGTAATCGATATACTTATTTGTTCATTGATGTTAGCTATGTGAAATTATGTAGGTAACTTTAACAGAGAGTTTGTAGGTGGCTAACATGAGCGGCATATACTTAGAGCCAGGACGAACGTTTTCATGCAGCAACAGTACGAGACCCGTGTTTGTACATGTGTGAGCTGTTGTGTTACACACCCCTAAATCTTAGCTGTTGCTGGACACGCCACCTGGCTACTTCAGCGAACATTCTCGTTAATTACTCGTATGGAAGCGTTTAAACAATCAACTGGCTGCAAAGAATATTGAATGCACAAAGCTACTTTAGCATTTTAACCCATTGTTTTGATTATAACCAGCGCTTGCAAGCTTGCTACGACATGAGCTGTCTGTGAGCTATGTATCTAAGAACGTCTGTTATTGTAGCTTGCTACCATAATTTTGGGATGGCTCACCAGCTACCTGACACCTTGTACTTCAGAGAGTCTGATTCCGGTCCAAAATACCGGAATACCCAAGGAGATACTGTCAATCATTGTGGATACTGTCAATCATTACTACTCATACCTGTTGACAACTTACGGTGTAGTTTTTAAAGCTTCGATTTAGTCATTGTATCCACAACACTATATTAACACTACATACCTTTTCTGAAAGTGCGGTTGAGTTGTGTAGTGGAGGTGTGCTGTTCAAGGACGATGTTCAGAATTGCGTATTTTCTACGAGCAAACTAATAACCAGTCACATGGTGATTGATCATTAGTTTAGACAAATTATAGACTCGAATTACATGCAAAGTGTGTTTATTTTCGATATTTGGGGTGGGGAGGAAGCAGAGCTGCTGATTTATTAGGATTGCCTCATCAAACGTATTGATGAAGTGATTGATAGGAAGGTAATCAACCTGTTTGAGCAGTCTGTCCAGAAGAATGGATTAATCTTCAATCAGACATGAACAGTGGAATATCAATACGTATATGTGTGGGTGTGTGTGAATTTTGTACTTTAATGTATTTTTACAAAACATTGTATGACTGTCATGGAGATGCCACAATCAATACAGCTTTCTTTTGTCTGTTGTGAACTACAAGTTACAAACTCCACCTTTGTAGAGCTGTTTTCATCCGCCTTTAACCACACTGGCAAAAAATGATTTGGTATTAGTTCCCTTCAGGAAGGGAAAGTCTTTTTACAAAAAGTGCAAACTGCCGTCTACTGTAGGTGTGACGTGTCCACGGTGGTGTCTACGTCCACAGGATATGGAGTTATGTCACTCCTGGATGCTCCTAGATTGGCAGCATTTGGGCCATTATTCCCAAATGGAGTGTGCATTTCGGAAATTGAGGGTTTTGACGCGATTCGCTTTCGTTGTCCTCGCGCTTGAGCGCCGTTACGCGGCTCGTCACTGCTCAACATTTCTGCTCGTCCCAGTTCAGCTTCGGTCTTCGAGCCGCCCGTCGCTCGCTGTCCGATGAAACTCTAAGCAGTTTTGATGCTCGTTGCTGAGTAAAGTCGAGCAACTGGGTGTGTGTGCAGCCCTGTGCCTGATGCTGCGGTTTGGAAAGCCAGCGTTCTCGGGGTCACAGAGCTCTGCATTACTCGGGATGCGAGTCTTGAATGGAGGCCAGAATTTAGGGCACTTCTCATATTCAACTATCTAATTTTCCATACACTGTCTACATTTATTGGTCGGGAAGTTTAATAGTACCAGTCTGGATTTTGGTTTATTACTACCTTCATAAAAGCACTCCCACTTGACTTTATTGCCCATTTATTTAGAAGTTTCTTGAGGCTATTGCCATTATAAATATCGGTTGTCACACTGTCAAGTTAGGTACATACTCTACCTAAATATTGTACCTGTCGAGTTGGGTATATATTGGCTGCCATCAATCAAGGGCTGCCATCAATCAATATGCACTGTTCACTGATGAAGTCAGTATGCCAGTGCATCTGAATCATTTAGCCTCATCTTGTGTAGATACTAGTGTGGGTCTTTCTTGAATGTGGTTTCTGAATTGTTGTTCATTTATGCACCTCTGTTTTTTAACCCAATTGATTAAACCGAATGCACATTTCTCTTTAAAATGCCTACTCCATGTTGGGCCGTGTATTGGTGACTGTGTTGGTATAGTCAAGCCATTTTCAGAATGCGTGTGATCCAATTTAAGGCAGATATTTTAAGTGTACAATTCTCTGGCTGTCATCAGGCAGTTTGTCTCCGGTTGTCAGTGCAGTACACACAAGCTGGTCCCGTGTTTGGAGGGTGTACATGATGCCATTATGCACGGTCAGGTTGAAGCAGCAGGGTGTACTGCCAGGGGAACCGCTATTTATTGATCGGCAATGCAAATGAATGCGAAAGGCCGTAGACGTCATCTCATTCACGATTACCGTGTGGCTTCAGGGTCGGGGCCCCTGAGACGAGTCCAGGAATAGCCTAGCCTAGCCTATTACGCAATGCTCCTGTGGTGGGTCACAGGCTATTATAACCCCAGCACTTGAGTAACGACGCAAGGCGGGGATTAACTCTGACGGCTTTGATTTGACTGTTGTGCTCGGCGGTGACGTTTGCTGGCTGTCTTTGGGGGCGAGCAGCGGCGTGCTGCGGAAAAGGGCCCTGAGGCCCCGCCCACTTTGGCACTTAGCAACTGCTTATGTCTCACTCCTGTTGTTTTTTTTTTTTTGTTTTTTCTCCTCCAGGCCCTGAGGAGACGTCGCCTGCTCGTGAGGAGCCACGCTTAAACAGACAGCATGCAGAACGCCGGGCGTCACTGGGGCTCTCTGCCCAGGGGACTCTGCTGAGGCGTGAGAGGGCCGGGTGGAGAGAGAGAGAGAGAGTGAGGAAGAGAGAGAGAAAGGAAGAGGAGAAGAGCGCGGGAGAGAGAGAGAGAGAGAGGACTGCTGATCCGTTCCCGGAGGGCCTGATGGTGGAGATGCCGGGGACTTCCAGCTCGTTTCCGGAGGGAGAGGACAACGCCCCGGCCCCGCCCGGGTCGCGGGAGGCCGACGGGACGGCGGAGCGGGACTGCGGAGGGCCGCAGGGCCCCGGGGCCGCAGAGTCAGCCTCCGGGTCTGGGTCGGGTTCCGGGTCCGGGTCCGGGTCCGGGTCCGGGTCGGGCGAGGACGAGGAGGAGGCGGAAGGGGACGTTGGAGGGGGCCGGCGTCGGGGCGCGGCAGGGGCGGCTGAGGGGAGCAGTGGGGAGCCCTCCCCCGGGGAGCAGGGCCAGGACGACGTGGACATGAGCAGCAGCGGCCACGACTCCGGCAGCGGGAACGACTCCTGCGGCCGCTCGTCCTCCGCCAACCGCAGCCCCCGCAGCGCCGCCTGCTCCGGCAGCGCCAAGAGGTACCCACAATCCCCTGTGCCTGTCCGTCATCCCACCCCGCTTCCGTCACCTTTACCCTGCGGCTCTATGTCTCTCGCTGCTGAGCGTTCAGCTTGTCATTTTCCCCAAATTACCGTTACGTCCAGTCAGACAGTTGGGCTTCCGTGTTAAACGGCTGTCCGGTAAATGGTCCGTTAAAGTGCGGATCCTCTTCCGGTGTCTGCCCTTTGAGGAAGTTGGGTAACGTACGTTTTATTATTTTTTTATTAAATGAACGAATTGATTTATTTTGTGGTTTTGAATGGCGGTCGTGCTGCTGCCTACGCACATCTGTGCAGCTGGTCGTCCGTGCGCGGCGAAGCAAGAGATAATCACCGAGATGAGCGGCGATTGGCTGAGAGGGGCGTCTGTCGTGGGCCGGCCTCTGGTTTGTCGTGTGGTCTGGGATGACTCTGCGGTATCAGCTGTCAGCTCTTATGTAAGAGACCAACTGCAGCCTGCGGGGGTGGGGGGGGGGGGTGGGTCTGCCACTGCCTCAGCCCCACTGCTTTAGTCTGAGTGAGTGTCTCGTCTCCCAGCTCCTGATTGGTTGGTTGGTTCTGCTGCAGCCTACACAGGGGGGGCCTCAGGAGTGGGCGGGGCTTGGGAAAGGGCGGGGCACCGGGCAGGGAGCAACAGCAGGTGGGTGCCCCGGGGTGGGGGTGGCAGGTCCTGAGCCCTGTCATTGGTCCATGTCCTGCTTGGGTTTATGAGTCCATTGTATATGTCATGCCGGCTGCATCCCAGTACCCAGTGTATACACTGTGTGCGTGTGTGCGTGTGTATGTGTGAGTGTGTGTGTGTGAGTGTGTGAGTGTGTGAGTGTGTGCGTGTGCGTGTGTGTGAGTGTGTGTGTGCGCGCGCACGCAGGGTTTTTCCTGGCATTAAAGGGGTCATTTGTGCTCCCCATCAGGGGGTTAATTTAGCTACCCACCCCCCCTGTTCACCATCATATTTTTATCCTAAGAAAATATCGAGTCGTGACTATCGTCATTGTGTTAAAATGAGTAAATGCAGTATCAATTTTAGGCCATATCCCAACAATAGTCTGCTGTCATTCCGCTGATTAAAAATATCATCCAGCTGACATTTCGGATAAAGCCTGGCATGACGTGCTCCAGCATTTTGAGTTGTTTTGTCCCAGAAACACACTTTGTGTTCCAGATTTTTTAGTGAGATGTGCTTATTGAAATCATAACTTTCGCCAATCGTTTCTTTTTTGAGAAAGTTTCCACGGTTCTACTGTCCGTGTTCTACGGTTCCTCAGTTCTACTGTCCGTGTCTACGTCTCATTCTATGTCAGGTTCTACGTTCTCGTTCTACTGTCGTGCTATTTGTCAAGTGACCTTTTTACACTGACACAAGACTTTTTGCGAACTTTTTTAGTCAAAACGATGGAACATGTTTTCTAATGATATAGATTTAAATTATATAAACGCTGCCATTGTTGTTTAAAGAACGCAACAGGGTGTGGGTGTGTGTGTATGCTTTTGTTTTGTTTTGTTTTGGAACAAGATGTCTTTGGTTGCTAAAGACTATTGTGCCGCTACAATGCAACAAAACAAGTTTTCAATGTATTTGTTAGTTTTCTGGACTGACGCTTGAGAGCTTTAAGACCTCTTTAAGTTAAGACCTCTGTTAAGGGAGGCTCTGGTTAAAAAGCACCACTCCGCATAGTTACGCTTCAGTGGCCACACTCTGTATAGTTACATACCGCCGTGCTTTAGCGTTAGCGAGGCCCAGTGAGCCTTGCTTTAGCATTAGCATGGCCCACAGAGCCTTGCTTTAGCGTTAGCAAGGCCCACAGAGCCTTGCTTTAGCGTTAGCACGGCCCACAGAGCCTTGCTTTAGCGTTAGCGAGGCCCACAGAGCCTTGCTTTAGCGTTAGCGAGGCCCACAGAGCCATGCTTTAGCGTTAGCGAGGCCCACAGAGCCTTGCTTTAGCGTTAGCGAGGCCCACAGAGCCTTGCTTTAGCGTTAGCGAGGCCCACAGAGCCGTGCTTTAGCGTTAGCACGGCCCCAGAGCCTGCTTTAGCGGAGCGAGCGCCGCAGAGCCGTGCTTTAGCTGCAGGGCCCACAGAGCTTGCTTCAGCGTAGCGAGGCCAGAGCGTTGCTTAGCGTTAGCGAGGCCACGGCCTTGCTTTAGCGTAGCATGCCACAGAGCCGCTTAGCGTTAGCGAGGCCCCGAGCTTCTTTGCGTTAGCGAGGCCCACAGAGCCGTGCTTTAGCGGAGGTGCTTTAGCTGTAACGGTGCGGTTAGCGGAGGTGCTTTAGCTGCAACGGTGCGGTTAGCGGAGGTGCGTTAGCTGCAACGGTGCGGTTAGCGGAGGTGCGTTAGCTGCAACGGTGCGGTTAGCGGAGGTGCTTTAGCTGTAGCGGTGCGGTTAGCGGAGGTGCTTTAGCTGTAGCGGTGCGGTTAGCGGAGGTGCTTTAGCTGTAGCGGTGCGGTTAGCGGAGGTGCTTTAGCTGTAGCGGTGCGGTTAGCGGTGCGGTTAGCGGAGGTGCTTTAGCTGTAACGGTGCGGTTAGCGGTTAGGTTAGCGCTCGGCTGTAACGGTCGGCTCCTCTCCCCCTGCAGCGAGCAGCTGGGCCGGGAGCGGGCGCAGGAGCACCGGGAGGTGATGGAGACGGTGCAGGAGATGAAGAAGAGGCTGCCGTCGGAGAAGAGGAGCCGCAGCAAGGCCAGCACGGTGGAGGCGCTCAACTACGCGCTCAACTGCGTCAAGCAGGTGCAGGGTGAGTCCGGCCGGACCGTCGCACAGCTGCCAGGAACAGCCGTCGCTAGGCTACCGGGTGGGACCTAGGCCAATCAGAGGAGAGCACTGAGCGTGTATGTAGGTTGTTTTTTTACGTGTTGTTTTTATACACTGTACTTTACCGTGTTTTTTTTGCCCGGAAAGCGCAGAACTTAATTTACATATGACGGTCAGGGGTCCCTGGATACTGAGGAAAAGATAATTAATTAATAAAGACCCAGATAATTAATTTAAAAAAGTTCATCCAGCCACATCCAGGTTTCTCCTGACACACACTAGCCCTGTCTGTTTTGTCTGGTCCCTTCCTTTACTTTTTTGCCATGGATGTTTCCATGACAACCCCCATAGAGCACACAACACTTTTCTTGCCGCTTGCAAAATTGCAGGAAGCCAAAACATTTTGCTTCAATTCAAAGCAACTATAGAGCGATGTTTTCTCCCCTGTTGTTGTGCCTTTTCATTAAGATTTCCCTCCTTGATTTTGAAAAAGCCAAATCTGCAAATGTTATAAATATGAATGTAGCCAACCAGTAAAAACGACAGGCCATGTAAAAATATGTTTGAAGCAAAATTGTGATGGCTTTTTTAAATTAATTTTTTTACTGGAAATTAAAAAATTAAAAAGGTAGATTATTATGGGTCTAACTTTTGAAGAGAAACTTTGGTTTGAAAAGTATACCGAATGCATTTCTGCCAAATACACCATTTGATCCTGTGTAGTTATATCAGTCTGTAGTTACTTAAGGTCTAAAGCAGCTTAGAATGTTTGACCCCATTTGAACAGGTCCAGTTGCACTTGCTGTGTGACGATGTGGGTCAGCGTAAGTAAAGATGTTCTAGGCCAGTAGCCTCAGTCCATTTGTTTTAGCTCATGTTCAGTGCCTCAGTACTCCCAGGCAAAGCCTGAATCATTCCCGCTCTGTGGAGACACCACAGGCGTGAGATACAACACTTTTTAAGAAAGAACCCTTCTTAGTCTAATCAGATGAAAAATATGTAAAAATATGAATGTGTTTTGCAGAGCCTTGTCCTTCATGTGGTCTCTTAACCGTCTTCTGTGGAAAACTGCTCGATGCCTGCGGTTTTGTGTTTGTGTTTTTCCTGTTTCTCTGGGGGCAGTTGAGGTTGTGTCAAACGCCTGACACCCGAGTTTGGCTTAGTTTCTGAACGAGTCAATAAAACTAGTACCCATCCGATCAATGCTGCTGAGCCATTTGCGTCATTCCGTTGCACGGAATGTGAACTCTGTCTGCAAACATACGGTGTTGCAAATATGCTGGCATTTACCTCTCTTTATCTCTCTATTCCTCTTTCTTTCTCTCTTTATCTCTATCTTTCTGTCTACCTGTCACTTTCACTGTGTCCCCCTCTCTCTCTGTCTGTCTCTTCCCCCCTCTCACTGTGTTCCTCTCTCTTTCTGTCTGTCTCTTCCCGTCTGTCTGCCTGTCACCCTCTCACTGTTTCACCATTACTCTCTCTCTCTCTTTCTGCCTGCCTGTCACCGTCTCACTGTTTCTCTCCTTCCCTGTATCTCTTTTTTTTTTTTCCTTTCTTTTGGGGGGTTTGACTGTGTCTGTTTTCTCCCGTTGGGGGGTCTTGGGGGCTAACCCCAGGGTTTAGGCAGCATGAGACCGGCTGTGTGCATCGTGCAATAAAGTTTTTTTTGTTAAAACTCAAAAGAAACCTGTCGTTCGCCCCGTAGCTAACAGCGAGTACTACAAGCTGCTGATGAGCAGCGGGCTGGAGGAGAGGAAGGAAGCCGCGGTCTGCCCCCTGGAGGAGCTGGAGAGCATTACCTCGGAACACACCCTCAAAAACACGGTACTTATGGCAACCTTGAATCACTGTGCCGTTTCTTAGTACCCAAGCAATTTAACGTTCCGCTCAAAATGTTAAAGATTAATTTAAAAATATCGCTAAAGACAGGACGAGCTGGTTGTGATGCTCCGATGGGTCAAATTTCCTGGCCGGTTTTTTTCGACGGTGGCACGGTCTCGTCTCCTAATTGCGTAACAGATGCCAGCACCCTCAGATATCCCTTTAACAAAGTGACTGGCCGCTGTGGAAAGGGAACTGGGCTCGTCACATTGGTCTCATTCCCAGCTGAGCAGGGTGCCTAACCTCAGAAATCCATCTGTATGAGTGGATTGTATATGGAGAGTGTAAGCTGCTCAGGTTGCTGCGTAGGTTGCCCTGGGTAAAAGAGCATCTGCTAAGTGCAGTGAATGCAGGCTATGCTTCATACCGCACGTCATGACAATCCAATCCAATCCAATCCAATTTTATTTGTTAAGCACTTTAAAACAGCCATGGCTGACCAAAGTGCTGTACAGAAGAATAAATAAATACATTGCAAAATAAACACATCATAGCTATAGTCATATAGGTAACAGTCATACAATCGGAGAAATAAATAGGATAAAATAAGGAATAAAATAAAGGATAAAATAAAATAAAATTAAATAATAAAATAAAATAAAGTCATTGTCTTGCTAGGAGTCAAAAGCCAAGGAGAAGAGGTGGGTTTTGACGAGACATCACGTATAGACTGTGGCACCGATGCTGATGGTCAGCTTGTGCTCCTCCGTTACGGTTATGGGTTTGCATGGACTCTCAAAGATAATCACCGGGCGTGGGAGAGGCCGTACCGATCGGTCCCTACGAGAAGAAGAGCTGCTCAATGGCTGCTCGGTGCTGGCACACGGAACAGTGAAGTGATTCCTTGATTCCCTGGATTCGGGTTAAAGGCCGCTCCCCCCCCCCCCCCCGTTGTTCGCAGGACACGTTCGTGGCGGTGTTCTCGCTGACCAGCGGCCGCATCCTGTTCGCCTCCGAGCAGGCGGCCTGCATCCTCAGCTGCAAGCGCAAGTTCCTGCAGTCCGCCAAGTTCGTGGAGCTGCTCTTCCACCAGGACGTCAACGTCTTCTACTCGCACACCGCCCAGCCCCACCTGCCCCCCTGGAGCGTGGGCTCCCAAAACGGTGAGACGGGACGGGGGGGAGGGTCACATGGGGCTCGGACCGGAGGGGGGCGGGGGGGCGGGGTCACATGGGGCTTGAACCTCAGGGGCTGAGGTGTTGGGGGGGGGTTCTAGACCCGCTCCCCCTCAAGGCTGTAGCTACACAAACACAGTTCATAGAAATGATCTCTGTGAGACTGTAGCTTTTGTCCTTCATGGCTTCTTTACGGTTCTTCTCGCAGCGGCCATTTTGTTCCAGTGCGCCCAGGTGAAGTCCTTCTTCTGCCGCATCAGGTCAGTCTCCCTTCCCAGAATTTAGTAGCCTTAGAAATACCAGGAAATAAAACTCTGCTGTTTTCCCAGGGGCATGTATTCTTTTTAGGTGTGCAGAGCTTCTGGTCCCTAATATAGACCCAGGCTCTGTTTTGTGACATAAAGAGGCATGGTCAAATTAGAGTTGAGAAACTCATCTCATTTGTGGCAGAGTCTTCTCAGACCATTTAAATACAATGGAAACAGCCTTAACTTCTGCGTCTCAATTATAGTTTGTAACGTTAGTTATCATAGCCAGTAAATTTCACTCAAAGCCCTGTTATGTAAAACCAAAATCAAAAATATTAATGTTATTGCAGCAATATTGCACAGCACACATTATACTGTATGCTGTATATTAAAGCTGAATGAGTGTGTGTTGCTGAAAGGAGAGAGGTGGCTGATCTCTGGAGGGGTGGCTGATCTCTGAAGAGGTGGCTGATCGTGTGCTGGTCTCTGCAGGGGGGGGAAGGACCGGGACGGGGAGATGCGCTACAACCCGTTCCGCATCACGCCCTACCTGCTGAAGGTGCAGGGCGGGGAGGGGGAGGGGGAGGGGGAGGCGGAGCGACCCTGCTGTCTGGCGCTGGCCGAGCGCATCATCTCAGGATACGAAGGTACGGCCCTGCCCCGCCCGTCACCGCGGCTCTCTCATCTCTGACTCCGCCCTCCCGTCTCTGACTCCGCCCTCCCGTCTCTGACTCTGCCCTCTCGTCTCTGACTCTGCCCTCTCATCTCTGACTCCGCCCTCTCATCTCTGACTCCGCCCCCCCGTCTGTGACTCTGCCCTCCCGTCTGTGACTCTGCCCTCCTGTCTCTGACTCCGCTCTGACTCCGCCCTCCCGTCTCTGACTCCGCCCTCCCGTCTCTGACTCCACCCCCTGTCTCTGTATCTGACTCCGCCCTCCCGTCTCTGACTCCGCCCTCTCGTCTCTGACTCCGCCCCCTCGTCTCTGACTCCGCTCTGACTCCTCCCTCCCGTCACTGACCTCTGACCCCGCTCTCGCTCTCCTCTCCCTGCAGCGCCGCGGATCCCCATGGACAAGCGCATGTTCACCACCACGCACTCCCCCGGCTGCGTCTTCCTGGAGGTGGACGAGCGGTGAGCGCTTGGCGGGCTGGAGGCGGGAAACCCCCGCGTTCCTCCCTCTTCTTCCTCAGACTAGCCGTTTTTAGGAGCTCTGCTCTGCACCCACAGGGCCACTCTGTGACTCATAGTGTTGTTGGACATCCTCACGGTGGGAGCATAGGATCAGCTCCTTTCTATTTGTTAACTTGACACGTGTGTTTTGTTGTCCACATGCTTATTTTTGAGTTCCAGTGAGTGTTGGGTTGATGTTGGGTAAATTCACTGAATGTGTGTGTGTGTGTGTGTTTGTGCGCGCTCCACAGTGCTGTGCCGTTGCTGGGATACCTCCCTCAGGACTTGATTGGGACGTCGGTGCTGACCTGCCTGCATCCTGAGGACCGCGCGCTCATGCTCGCCATGCACCGCAAAAGTACGTCCTCCATTCTCTCCGTTCCTTCCATCCTCATCCACCCTCTCCATTCTCTCCATCCTCATCCACCCTCTCCATTCTCTCCATCCTCGCCCGAAATCTCCTTTCTCTCCATCCTGACCCACCTTCTCCACTCTATCCATCCTCACCCACCTTCTCCACTCTATCCATCCTCACCCACCTTCTCCACTCTATCCATTCTCTCCATCCTCACCCACCCTCTCCATTCTCTCCATCCTCACCCGCCCTCTCCGTTCTCTCCATCCTCACCCGCCCTCTCCATTCTCTCCATCCTGACCCACCTTTCCACTCTATCCATTCTCTCCATCCTCATCGGCCCTCTCAGCTCTCCATTCTCTCTTCTGTCCACTCTCCATCCTCATCTGCGTTTTACATTCTCATCCACACTGTCCACTCTGTTTATTCTCACCCGACCCTGTGGTGTGTATATTGAGAGATTTAGGTTCAGTTGACTTAAGTCATTGAGCTTCCCCTCCCATCCCCCCTCTCACTCCCTCTCTCTTCCTCACTCCCTCTCTCTCTCTTCTTCTCCTCCCAGTCCTGAAGTACGCGGGCCAGCCCCCCTTCGAGCACTCCCCCATCCGCTTCCGCTGCCAGAACGGGGACTACATCACCCTGGACACCAGCTGGTCCAGCTTCATCAACCCCTGGAGCCGCAAGGTGGCCTTCATCATCGGGAGGCACAACGTCCGCACGTGAGTCTGCCTGTGCGTCCGTCTGTCTGTCTGCCTGTCCGCCACCAAACCTAACCCTGTCCCAACCCCTAAACCAACGAGAGGCACAATGTCCGCACGTGAGTCTGCCTGTGTGTCCGTCTGTCTGTCTGCCTACCTGTCTGCCCGCCCGCCACCAAACCTAACCCTGTCCCAACCCCTAAACCAATGAGAGACACAATGTCCGCACGTGAGTCTGCCTGTGTGTCCGTCTGTCTGTCTGTCCGTCTGCCTGTCTGCCTGCCTGTCTCTCTGCCTGTGTGTCCATCTGTCTGTCTGCCTGCCCTCCTACCCGCTCCCTAAACCAACCGTCCCAACCCCTAAACCAATGAGAGGCACAATGTCCGCACGTGAGTCTGCCTGTAAGTATGTAATGACTCCTCCCCTTTCTCCCCCCCCCCCCCCACAGCGGCCCTCTCAACGAGGACGTGTTCGCAGCGCAGACTAAAGGGGAGGGGCCTGTCATCTTCGAGGAGGTCAAAGAACTGCAGGCGCAGATCTACAAGCTGTTTCTGCAGGTCAGTGCTGGGCAGTCTGTGTCAGGGGTACGGAAACCTGACCCTAGGGGGCAGTAGTGTTGCTGCTGCTTTTCGTTTCTACCTGATTCAGTTCGTTAATGCCCCTGATTGACCAGAGATTACACTCACCTGGCGTCCCAGGTTTGAATCAGTCCTGATTGGAGGGGAAGAATGAACACCAGCAGTACTACTGGCCTCGAGGGCTGGATGGGAGTGTCCCTGGTCTGTGGAGAGAGGGCTGAACCCGGGGGAAATGTTTGGGTGACCCTGTCCCACGGCGGTCTGTGATGAGGCTGACTCATGAAGGCGGGGGCGGTTTATATAGCAGGACCCCGCCCTGACTCTCCCCTCCGTCTCCGCAGCCCGTCCACAACAAGGGCTCCAGCGGCTACGGCAGCCTGGGCAGCAACGGCTCCCACGAGCCCTACATCAGCGTGGCCTCGTCCAGCGACAGCAACGGCAACCTGTGGGAGGAGTCGCACCGCCAGCCGGTGAGCGGGAGCGCACACGCACACCGCCAACATGCACACACACACACACACACACACACACACACACCCCACCCACACGCACACGCACACACACTCACACACACCCCACCCACACGCACACACACACACACACACCTCAGCCACACGCCACACACACATACACACACACACACCCCACCAGCACATTTACACACACACACACACACACCCCCACACCAGCATACACACACAGCACACACACACCACAACCACACACACACACACAACCACACACACACACCACACACACACACACACAACACAACCCCACACAAACCACCCAACACGCACACGCACACACACACAACACACACCACACACACACACACGCACACACACACACACACACACCACGCACACCACCGCACACACCACCACATGCACAAACACACACACACACCACAACACCCACACACACAACACGCACACACCACAGCACACACACACCACACACCACCACACACACACCACACTCTCTCACACGCACACACACACACACGCACACACACACCCCACCCAAACCCGGGTGCCCTCAATGTGCATATGAACACACACACACACACACACCCCCTTAGCCTGGCTTGTGTGGTTAGGCAGGTCGCTCAATGTCCGTCTGTCTGTCTGTGCAGATGACGCTGCAGCAGATCAGGGCTGATGTCAGCAGGGTGAAGAGCTGGGGCCAGCAGGCCTACCTGCACTCACGCAGGAAACACCCCCCCTTCGGGAAACCCCCGCCAGGTAAAGTTGGACTTCCCCCTCACTCTCTCTCCCCCCTTCCTCTCTCTCTCTCAGTCTCCCCCTCACTCTCTCTCCACGCTCTCCCTCAGTCTCGTTCTCTCTCCCCCCTTCCTCTCTCTCTCACTGTCTCCCCTGTCTCTCTCTCTCCCCCCTCTCTCTCTCCTCCTCCTCACTTACTCACTCACTCACTCATTCTCTCTCTCTCTTTGCTTGTACAGGGCCGGCGGTGCCTCTTCCTCACCAGGCCCAGAATTCGGCACTCAGGGGTCGCCACGGTCAGACCCCCGAGGAGTCGCGGAAGCAGCCGCACGTTCCGTCCTACCAGCAGATCAACTGCGTGGACAGCATCATCAGGTGCGAGGCCCCGCCCCCTCCTTACAGACCTTCAGTACTCCCATCGTGCGACAGATTGCTGTTAACCGTGAACTTCTGGTTGTCATGACCTGGTCCTGACGTCTGGTCCTCAGGCCCACCACACTAAATTTCCTCCCTTTCGTATGACTCCTACATGCTTCACACAGGGACGCACCGGGCACTGAGCCTGTAGCAAGAGCTCAGCTTGAGCCCCACCACCCCAGAAACTCCTGCTCTAATATTGTCTGAGGGTCCCTGTCAGTCAGGGCCCCTGGAATTCATTCCTTTCCCCACTTCCGGCACCTCTGGCTCCGCACATTAAGAAGTAAAACTAGCGTGTTAAAAGCAGGAAGGCTGAAACAGGCGCGGTGTGTAACGGGAGTTCCCCTGTGTCCGTCTGTCTGTCCGTCTTCAGGTACCTGGAGAGCTGTACGGTCCCGGCACTGAAGCGCAAGAGCAAGTCTCTGTCCATCGCTACCTCCTCCTCTTCCTCAGCGTCGGAGGAAGAGAAGACCCCCGCGGACCTGCACGGGGACGCCGTGCACACAGAGGGTGAGTCCCACTGACCACCCAGCCAACCTGTAACTGACCCAACCTGTAAACCTGACTCCCCGCCCCCCACCGGCCCGCCCTGTAGACGCCCTGTCCCGGTACGCCCGGCCGACGTCCCGCCGCTGACCGTCTCTCTCCCCTGCAGACGTGGCGCTGGTGGCCCCCGGAGCTCCGGACAGCCAGGTTTCGGCGGGGTCGGTGGCGGCCGTGGTGGGGGCGCCCCTGACGGACATCACCCTGTCCACCAAGGCCATGAGCGTGGTGTCCATCACCAGCCAGTGCAGCTACAGCAGCACCATTGTGCACGTGCCCCAGCCCGAATCTGGTGAGTCACCGCTCCCCCCCGCACGCCCCCCCCCCTTTCCCCTGCCCCAGGAAGTCCTCCTGACCCCCTTCTCTCCCTCCTCCCCCCCCAGAGGTGACCGCGCTGGAGGACGCGCCGATGGGCAGCGAGCAAGCCGACCCCGCCCCTCCGCTGACGCCCCGCCCCCCCGAGGAGTTCCGCGTGGTGGGGCTGACCAAGGAGGTGCTGTCGGCGCACACGCAGAAGGAGGAGCAGGAGTACGTGGACCGCTTCCGCCACCGCATCCTGCAGAGCCCCTACAGCTCCTACCTGCAGCAGGACGACAGCAGCCTGGCGCACTCGCACCACCACGGTGAGCCAGCAGGGGCCGCCAAAAGCAAACTAAAATAAAATAAATAAGGAGTTGGGAGTACATGCACTGGCAGCTCAGCTGGGAATCGTTTAGAGAAAATCATAAAATGTCCCACCCCTCGTAAAGATGTCCCACGTTAACGGCTTGCTGATATTGACAGACTGTTTACAGTGTTCATGTAATGATGTGCCATTTTGTTGGACAGCTTGTTGCCGTGGTGACGGGGTGGTCTGGGTTCAGGGCTTGTTGTTTCGTGCAGATTTGTAAAGCTTGTGCCGTCTGGTCACATAATATGGCGGGTTGTGTCGAAAGGCACCCCTTCAGTACTGAAGGGACGGAGTAGTAATGTGTTAAGATGGTGGGGGCCATTTTCTGATGAAATCCTGACGAAAGAATAATGCGGAGACTGACTGTGTGTCTGTGCGCGGGTTCCATCCCGCTCTCTCTCTCTCTCCCCGTAGGCGAGCACGGGCCCACGAAGCCGGCTAGCGCTCGCGGCGGCGGCTGGAGCAAGTCCAAAACCGGGAAGCCCAAACACAAGCGGCCCAAAGCGCGGGACTCCTCGGACAGCTACACCTCCCCCCGCCAGCCCCCGCAGCCCCCGGACTCCTCCTGGCCCCCCTCCGAGTCCTCCCAGCCGCAGCCCGCCCCCGGCGGCGCGGGCTTCCTGCCCCCCCTGCTCATGCCCTCCTTCCAGGCCCCCTACTTCAGTGGCCTGGGGCAAGTGGGCAACTCCGCGGCCAACTCCGCCTTCAACGCAGGCAGCCAGCAGGGCGGGGCCCTCTTTGTGCTGCAGCCAGATCAAATCATGCAGCCTGCGCAGAGCATGCAGCCCATGCAGAACATGCAAACCATGCAGAACATGCAGCCAATTCAAATCATGCAACCAATGCAGAACGTGCAGCCTATGCAGAACATGCAGCCTATTCAAAACATGCAGCCCATGCAGAACATGCAACCAATGCAGAACATGCAGCCCATGCAGAACATGCAACCAATGCAGAACATGCAGCCCATGCAGAACGTGCAACCTTACACGGCGCCTGTCATGGCCTGGGTCATGTTGAACTACCCCGCCTATCCCAACTACCCCCTGTACCCCCAGGGGATGCTCCCGGCGATGGCTCCAGCTGCCCCTCTCCTCCCCCAGCCCTTCAGCCTTCCCGGGTTCGGCCCCGCCCCCGGCCCCGCCCCCTTCCACACGGGCCACGCCCCCCAGCCCGGGACGCTGGCGTCGTCCCCTCCCGCCCCGCCCTTCATGGCCTCCTCCAACCCCCCCTCCTCCCTGGGGGAGGACGCGGACGCCACTCAGCCCACCGCGCTCTTCTCCAGCTCCCGCTCCAGCTCCCCGCTGCAGCTCAACCTCCTGCAGGAGGAGCTGCCTCCGCAGAGCAGCACGGGCCAGGCCGAGAGCCTCCAGGAGCCGCACGCCAAAGCGGTGAGCCTCGCTGCGCCGCGCCGCGCCTCCTCCAGCGCCTCCTCCTGGTCTTAAAACCTCTTTCGTTCTGTGGGAGAGGGGACGTTATACACGTGTAGGCAGTGGGTGCCGTTAAAAACAGAGATATAAAAATAAAAACGGTATAAAAACAGAGGTTAATGGACAGGGTTGAGGAAGGAGGAGGAGTCTACTTTGATTGCAAACACAGTACCACAGCACAGTAAAAAAAAGTCCAGCGTAGTATGCTTTTTAGACAAGCGTTAGCGTTTATTTAGCATTTAGGCTTGTCTGCCTGAACAGTGGCAAGCTGAACCAGTAATCTGCTTTTGGCTCGCTGTTCAGACTTCCATACCGGTGGCCGGAGAGCCCAGCCCACGTCCGTATCCCAGGTGTATTACCTGTGGGCTGTCGGTCGGTTTGCACCGCCCTTCTCCTCACTGTGCAGCACACATTCAGAGTGGACTGGAGAGTGCGGTGTGCGGGGCTTCGTGCGGTGCTGTGTGGTGTGTGTTAAGATGGCTGCTTACGCTGAGCCCGCTGCTGATATTGCTCCCCCCCCCCATCCTTTCTGCTCCCGCCCCAGGAGGACGCGGCCAGCGATTCGGGTAACCACGACGACCAGTCCACCTCCAGCAAGCTGCTGGACCTGATGCTGCAGGCGGACGCCCGGTCCGGGACGGGCTCCAACGCCTCGGGCAGCCGGTCCGGGGAGTCCGGGGGGTCGCTGGGCTCGGGGTCGGGGTCCGGGTCCGGGTCGGGCTCCAACGGCACCTCCACCAGCCACACGGGTACGAGCCGCCGCCGCCGCCCCCTGGGGCGGGGGGGGGGGGCTGCCGCAGACACAGCGCTAACTTTCGAACGGGTGCGTTTAGAATGTGGAAGATGACGCGGAACATTCCGGATCTGCTCCTGGCTGGCGGTGTTAAAGTGCTCGTGATTCACGCGTTGTGTTCAGGCGCGTGCTCCTGCAGTTACCTTCGCCTCGGCGCATCCGAATCGTCTGGTGAAATAAACGCCTGTGGCGCTACGTTAAGCGCCCGGCCACGCTAGTCGGGGATTATTAATGCAGTGGAAGTGAACTGTGAGGATGTGTGAGATTTATGTGTCGCCAACGTCCTCATACTCTCTCCCTCTCATACTCTCTCCCTCTCCCTTTCTCCCCGTCCCTCTCCCTCTCCTGCTCTCTCCCTCTCTCTGTCCCTCCCTCCTCTCTTGCTCTTCCTCCCTATCTCCCCCCCTCTCCCTCTGTCCCTCCCCCTCCCTCCCTCTCTTTCTCTCTCTCCCCCTCTCCCTCCTTTCCCCTCTCTCCTTCTCTTTCTCTCCTCTCTCTCCCTCTCCCTGTCTCCTGTCTCTCCTCCTCTCTCCTCTCTCTCTTTCTCTCTCTCCTCTCCCTCTCTCTCTCCCTCTCTCTCCCTCTCTCTCCCCGCTCACAGGCAGCAGTAACAGCAGTAAGTACTTTGCCAGTAACGACTCCTCGGACACGTCCCGGAAGGCCAGGAAGCACGTGGAGGCCCCGGAGAGGCCCGGGTTCGACGACTGTGCGGAGGACTCGATCTGGACCCTCATCCAGCAGACCCCCGAGCCCGTGATGCTGACCTACCAGATTCACTCCAGGTACCCTCCTCCCCCCCCCCCTTTGCCCCGCCATGCTTCACCCCGTCTGAGGAACCCAAAATCACGTGTCTGGGCACACAGGGGAGCGCTTTAGTTCCCGCGGTCTCACGCGCCCCGCTAGTTGTCTCTTTGCTCTGTGCATTCCCAGAGGTAGCTGCTCTCTGCTGCCCGTTACTGGAGCGCCCTCTTGTGGACCTTTTGGTGCACAGCTCACTGCGTCCTTGCTGTAATTCTCATCCTCGCCTCAGCGAAGCCAGGCCCATTGCTGAGTGTATTGTGAAGGAGCAGACAGGAGTGTTCCTTGGTCTTGACGTCATTCGGGGTGGCTTTATTGGCAGACGCAGACGTAGACATGGTTTTCCTGGAGCGTACAGGAAGTAGTGGCCCTGTTTCTCAGTGTTTCAGGGTTTAGGTACTAACAGCAGTGCAGATTTTCCTGATGTAGTGAGTGTGTGTGGGTTTGGAGTGGACAAGGCTGTGTGTGTGTGTGAACTGTGTGTGTGTAAGCTGTGTGTGTGTCTGAGCTGTGTGTGTGTGTGTGTGTAAGCTGTGTGTGTCTGAGCTGTGTGTGTGTGTGTGTGTGTGTGTGTCTGAGCTGTGTGTGTGTGTAAGCTGTGTGTGTGTGTGTGTGTGTGTAAGCTGTGTGTGTGTGTGTGTGTGTGTGTGTGTGTGTGTGTGTGAGAGTGTGTGTGTGTGTGTGTGTGTGTGTGTGTGTGTGTGTGAGAGTGTGCAGTGTGTGTGAGCTGTGTGTGTGTGTGTGTGTGTGTAGCCGCGCCCCTGACCGCGCCCGTCTCTGTGCAGGGACCAGGCGCAGGTGCTGCAGGAGGACCGGGAGAAGCTGCTGCTGCTGCAGCCCAGGCAGCCGCACTTCACCCAGCAGCAGAGGGAGGAGCTGGCCGAGGAGCACCCCTGGATCCAGCAGCGCGGGCTGCCACACGAGATCGGCACACAGGTACAGACGCATGGGCTAGCTGTAGCTTTTACACACACGCACACACGCACGCACACACGCACGCACACGCACACACACACGCATGCAGGCATGCACACACGCACACACGCACGCACGCAGGCACACACTCACACACACACACGCACGCAGGCACACACACACACACGCACGCACGCAGGCACACACTCACACACACGCGCGAATGCGGGCAAAGGTATTTGCCCCTTCATGATTTGCTCTATTATTGCATATTTGTCACACATGTAACATTAGGCAAAGGGAACCTGAGTAAACACAAAACATGTTTTAAAAATTAATTTGTTTATTCAATGAAAAAAGTTATCATACACTCACTCACTAAGAGGCTTGGCTCTGTCAGTACACTCACTCATTCACTCCCTGATTGAGGTGGCTCTGTCGATACACTCATTCACTCA
The DNA here is from genome assembly GCF_018555375.3 of Anguilla rostrata. Lineage (NCBI taxonomy): Eukaryota > Metazoa > Chordata > Actinopteri > Anguilliformes > Anguillidae > Anguilla > Anguilla rostrata. The sequence goes on along the minus strand of NC_057945.1, from coordinate 35,105,309 downwards.
CTAAGAGGCTGGGCTCTGTCAGTACACTCACTCATTCACTCATTCGTTTGGCAATTCATTCATTCATCAGCAGTGGGCGTGTCCCGTCTGATGCCCCGCCTCCTTGTTTGTGATGCAGGGCTGTGTGGACTGCTGCACGGGACCCGGCGACACGTCGCCACGCCCCTCGCCCCGCCCACAGACTCCCAACACCTCCAGCCCATTGGACGGTCTGCCAGAGGACTCCGGCCCCCCCGCCAACACCTGATGTGTCACCCCAACCGCCCCGCCCCCCCTCGCCCAGAGGAACACAGGGGCTCAGACTAAAGCCCCCCCTCCCCCCCTCAGAGTTACCCGCGGCTCTCTGTACCTAGAACAGTGCTGGGCGTGAGGAGGGGCCTGCTTCGCTTGCAGGGCGTGAGGAGGGGCCCATTTCGCTTGCAGGGCGTGAGGAGGGGTCCGTTTCGCTGCGTACCGCGCCGTTCCGTTTACACACGCGCTTCACGCGCACGTAACGCACGGCAACGCCACTTAGCGCACGTGGACCCGGTGTTCTGACTGTGGCGGAGCTGGGCTGTTCCCAGCCCGTTGCAGAACAAGGCCAGTTTCTTACGGGCGTAACGATCGAAGGTGGGTTCGGATTCGGGTTCAGGTGGGGAGCGGCGTTCGGGACGGGGTCCGCTGTGAGCGGACACGTTACCGTCTGCGCCTGTTTAATCCCTCGAACGATGGACCTCAACAACTGTGACTCTTAAAAAACCGTCCAGCAGTATCTGTTCATACGTACACTCCCGTTCCTTTTCCTGTTCTTTTGAAGATTGTATTCAGGCACAAGGGTGTACGTGTGTGTATGTGTCTCTGTGTGTGTGTGTGTGTTATTTAACTCAAGTAAATGGAGCCCGTAGCATGTACATTCCATACCTGTGCCAATGCGGTGTGTGTGTCTCACGCTGCGGCAACAGGAGTCCCGGGTGCGCGGAACAGAGGGGAAACCACGTCCCCCCAAAAGACAGTCCCACCCTGTTCATGTCCTCCGAGAAGCCGTTGAACTGGAAACGGTCATTTTTTAAAATTTTATTTTTCATTGTGAAATAATCTGTTCTCACAGGCAGTATTACAGAACTGTTTTTAAACGCCGTGTCGGTCCAAGGTGCTCGCCCAAAGCTGTGATCTTTTAGTTGGGACTGCAGCGTGTGTTGTAATGGCTCTGTCCCCCCCGTTTTTGGGGAAACTCCCATCGTCTGCTTCGGGTTGTTTAGTGAACAGAGTCTGCCGGAGACATTTTTGTTGCTCACTATGTTTCATCCCTTGGATGAGTCCTAGGTGCAGGTTCCGTTCGTTTCGGTGAGACTAGACCAATCGCAACGCCGCATTTTGAAGTGAAGGGGGCAGGCCGCGCCCGTTTCGTTACGACGGGATTGTGGTGACCGCCCAGGTCCAGGGGTGTGACTGTAGGAACATGAGCGTCCGCGTCGATGGGACAGCTCGACGCATTTATCGCTTCAGAATCGCTGTGGGGTTCGGGCAGATCCCCGGCCACGGACGATGGTGGTGCTGCGTGAGTGAGCTGGAGGAGCAACGACTGTTTTCAGCCCCCAAAACCCCCCTCGCCCCCCGCCCTCCCCAGCCCCGCCCTCCCCAGGTGCGAAGCTACAGCATCACTTTTGAAGCAGCACACTTTCCTGTTTGCTTCCAGAACTTTCTCTCCTTAAACCAGTGGCCCAGAACAGAGCCAGCTCAGGCCCTCCTTGGGGGGGGGGGGGGGGGGTACACAGTCAGTATGAGAACGGCTGTGGGCTCCCCATTAAACTGCCAGTTATGCCATAGGAGACGGCTCCCCCCAGATACTGTTTTTCCATTATGAATGATGATACCTGTTTGGATGAAATTAAGTTGGCCCTGTGAAAAAAAAAAAAAAAAAAAAATGAATGAATCGTTGACTAATGGATTTTGAAAGCGAGGTTTCCCCAGAGTAGAGACAGTGTCTTGGTTTTGCCGCTGGATGGTGAAATTGGCTCTTGTTCAGCCCGTGAACAAGGCCTGCTATTCTTTAATTTATTGAAATATGCCAAAAAAAAACAAAAAATCTCAAATGTCTATTTTTGTTGTGTGTAAATTTGTGGCTAATTTGTTCAGTTCCTTTTTGTCCTGTTAGAGATGCGGTCTTTGAGAGGAGAGCGTTGTAGTGACGGAGTTAAAAGCAGACTTGTAGGCGATGTCCCGTGGGACAGCTTTCAGACCGCACACCTGCCCGCACACCTGTCTATTAAACGGCTGGGTTTTTGTACAGTTTTTGCCTCAGTGCAGGGATCTCACAGGTTTTGTACAGTATTTTTAGAGAGAGAAATATAACAGCACCTTGTATTTTACAAAAGAAATGACAAAAACAAACGTGAAGAGTATGAATAATGGCTTTTTTGTCGGCTGTTCAGGGAGTCACTTTGTGGCACCATGAAGTGACTAAATAAACGATGACTATTGCTCATTGTGAAGTGTTCTTTTAAAGCTGTACCTTTGTATTCCGTTATTATTCTGAAAATGTGCAACTGTGTGTCAGAGTCTTAGCGCTCCTCACTCTACCAGGGACCCACAGGTGGACCTTCGTGACTGTGGCTCATCCTGTGTTGATGAGGAGGCTTTTAAAATAAAAAAAGATAATACACTATTTTACATATATAGTCTGTTGTGCACTGGGACTAAAACATTTACAGATGCATTTACACACATGGGGGGGAGGGTGGCTTATGCTGGTGGTGAAATCTCTAGGTCAGATCACAGAAACCCCCAGGGAAGTGGTCCTGAAATGTTTTTTGATTTGAATTGCCATGGCAACCATATTTTTTATTTAACAGTGTTTAAAATGGGCCCCCTATTCCAATGTAGGCCAACATGCATTGGGATCCAGTACAATTAGAAATCTCATGGATACCCCTTTCAGATGCGCACACGCATGCACACACATGCACACACACACACACACACACACACACACACATAAACAAGGTGTATTCAACACAAAATGAACGCATGAAGGCTCTTCCAAACAAGGTTTATTTCTATTTAACATACAGACCGGCATCAAATGTTTCAGTCAAGTTCTTCAGACGGTCCCTATTTACACTTCTGGCACTGGAGTGAGCAGGCATGAAAGAAAAGTATTTAAAAATAAAACTAACAGGCCTTTTAAAGCTCAAAAGTTCCAAAGCTTACAGTGTGTATTAGTGATTGTTAATGCTTCAGGTGATAATGCCAGTGCCTTTAGGGCTTTACGTACCCTGAAGAAAAGGTGTCTCTCTAGATGATGGGCTGTTGTAACTGCCAGTGTGTTTCCTGTTGTCATGTTCTTGGTGCAGCTGTGTGGTGTGGTTTGCTCTTCGCTGGGAGCATGTGACTGGGTGGGTTTCTGCAATGCATGCTGGATGTATCAGCATTTGCAAATGAGCAGTGTATGTGTGTGTGTATCTGTGTGTGAGTGTGTGAGAGAGAGTGCGTGAGCATGTGTGCGTGCCTTTGTTCGTGCCTGTGCAGGCATGGTATGTGTGTGAGCATGTGTGTGTGTCTGTGGGTACGTGTGTGTGCGTGTGTGTGTGTGTGTCAGTGGGTACGTGTGTGTGTGTGCGTGTGTGTGTGTGTGTGTGTGTGTGTGTGTGTGTGTGTGTGTGCGTGTGTGTGTGTGTGTGTGTGTGTGTGTCAGTGCGTCCGCGCGCCGGTCTCAGACGCAGTACTTCCAGAAGCACTCGGAGCCGCTGCCCCTCTTCCTGTACTGCCTCCTCTGTCCCAGGAAACGGGCGAAGGGGCGGAGCCTGCTCTGTTTCTCCAGGAGGGCCTGAAAGAGAGAGAGAGAGGGGGGTGGGGGGGTGCCTGGCTTCTTCAGACGAGCAGACAGTGGAAGGCAGTGCAGCTCTGGGACACAGGCCAAGATCCATCAACTCACATTTGGTATCCCTCTAACTCACTCTCTCTAACTTACCTCTCTGTTTCCGATATAAATATCTCTCAGCTTTTCTTTTGACTATAATGTCTAATTCCTTGTACACATGTTAATTTCCTTCATATTTATTTTCAAAATTTAAACTCAGAAAAAAAAGCTTTTTTTGTATAATCTATGTATCAAATAATATTGGAAGGGGCTTTAAAATGGCAAATTCTTCATTTTGTGGTTGTAGGGAGTGCACAGGGCGTGTGCAGGGAGTGTGTAAAGAGTGTGTAGGGAGTGTGCAGGGTGTGTGCAGGGAGTATGTAAAGAGTGTGTAGGGAGTGTGCAGGGTGTGCAGGGAGTATGTAAAGAGTGTGTAGGGAGTGCACAGGGCGTGTGCAGGGAGTGTGTAAAGAGTGTGTAGGGAGTGTGCAGGGTGTGTGCAGGGAGTATGTAGGGAGTGTGCAGGGTGTGTGCAGGGAGTAGTACAGAGTGTAGGAGTGTGAGGGTGTGCAGGAGATGTAGAGAGGTGTAGGGAGTTGTTGGGACTAGGAGTGTTTGGGACTGTGGATGAGGAATGTGTAGGGAATGTGTATATGTTAGGCGTGTGTGAGGAGAGGTGTGAAGGTGTAGGCGTGTGCAGGGAGTGACTCTCACCTCTTTCACTGCTTCCCTGGGCAGAAATCCTTCGGGCCCCAGTCCTGTGAAACATCCAGAAGGTTCCGTCAGCACAGGCTCAGAAGAACGCAGCGCTGCCTCTCACAAGCTACGGGGGCCGGTCAAGGCTGAGGTATCTCTTATACTGCTCTACTCTACTCTCACAAGCTACGGGGGCCGGCCAAGGCTGAGGTATCTCTTATACTGCTCTACTCTACTCTCACAAGCTACGGGGGCCGGTCAAGGCTGAGGTATCTCTTATACTGCTCTACTCTACTCTCACAAGCTACGGGGGCCGGTCAAGGCTGAGGTGTCTCTTATACTGCTCTACTCTACTCTCACAAGCTACGGGGGCCGGCCAAGGCTGAGGTGTCTCTTATACTGCTCTACTCTACTCTCACAAGCTACGGGGGCTGGTCAAGGCTGAGGTATCTCTTATACTGCTCTACTCTACTCTCACAAGCTACGGGGGCCGGCCAAGGCTGAGGTATCTCTTATACTGCTCTACTCTACTCTCACAAGCTATGGGGGCCAGCCAAGGCTGAGGTATCTCTTATACTGCTCTACTCTACTCTCACAAGCTACGGGGCCGGCCAAGGCTGAGGTATCTCTTATACTGCTCTACTCTACTCACACAAGCTACGGGGGCCGGTCAAGGCTGAGGTATCTCTTATACTGCTCTACTCTACTCTCACAAGCTACGGGGGCCGGCCAAGGCTGAGGTATCTCTTATACTGCTCTACTCTACTCTCACAAGCTACGGGGGCCGGTCAAGGCTGAGGTATCTCTTATACTGCTCTACTCTACTCTCACAAGCTACGGGGGCCGGTCAAGGCTGAGGTATCTCTTATACTGCTCTACTCTACTCTCACAAGCTACGGGGGCCGGTCAAGGCTGAGGTGTCTCTTATACTGCTCTACTCTACTCTCACAAGCTACGGGGGCCGGCCAAGGCTGAGGTGTCTCTTATACTGCTCTACTCTACTCTCACAAGCTACGGGGGCTGGTCAAGGCTGAGGTATCTCTTATACTGCTCTACTCTACTCTCACAAGCTACGGGGGCCGGCCAAGGCTGAGGTATCTCTTATACTGCTCTACTCTACTCTCACAAGCTACGGGGGCCGGCCAAGGCTGAGGTATCTCTTATACTGCTCTACTCTACTCTCACAAGCTACGGGGGCCGGCCAAGGCTGAGGTATCTCTTATACTGCTCTACTCTACTCACACAAGCTACGGGGGCTGGTCAAGGCTGAGGTATCTCTATACTGCTCTACTCTACTCTCACAAGCTACGGGGGCCGGCCAAGGCTGAGGTATCTTATACTGCCTACTCTACTCTCACAAGCTACGGGGGCTGGTCAAGGCTGAGTATCTCTTATACTGCTCTACTCTACTCTCACAAGCTACGGGGGCTGGCCAAGGCTGAGGTATCTCTTATACTGCTCTACTCTACTCTCACAAGCTACGGGGCCGGCAAGGCTGAGGTATCTCTTATACTGCTCTACTCTACTCTCACAAGCTACGGGGGCTGGTCAAGGCTGAGGTATCTCTTATACTGCTCTACTCTACTCTCACAAGCTACGGGGGCCGGCCAAGGCTGAGGTATCTCTTATACTGCTCTACTCTACTCTCACAAGCTACGGGGGCCGGCCAAGGCTGAGGTATCTCTTATACTGCTCTACTCTACTCTCACAAGCTACGGGGGCCGGCCAAGGCTGAGGTATCTCTTATACTGCTCTACTCTACTCTCACAAGCTACGGGGGCCGGCCAAGGCTGAGGTATCTCTTATACTGCTCTACTCTACTCTCACAAGCTACGGGGGCTGGTCAAGGCTGAGGTATCTCTTATACTGCTCTACTCTACTCTCACAAGCTACGGGGGCTGGTCAAGGCTGAGTATCTCTTATACTGCTCTACTCTACTCTCACAAGCTACGGGGGCCGGCCAAGGCTGAGGTATCTCTTATACTGCTCTACTCTACTCTCACAAGCTACGGGGGCTGGTCAAGGCTGAGTATCTCTTATACTGCTCTACTCTACTCTCACAAGCTACGGGGGCTGGCCAAGGCTGAGGTATCTCTTATACTGCTCTACTCTACTCTCACAAGCTACGGGGGCTGGTCAAGGCTGAGGTATCTCTTATACTGCTCTACTCTACTCTCACAAGCTACGGGGGCCGGCCAAGGCTGAGGTGTCTCTTATACTGCTCTACTCTACTCTCACAAGCTACGGGGGCTGGCCAAGGCTGAGGTATCTCTTATACTGCTCTACTCTACTCTCACAAGCTACGGGGGCCGGCCAAGGCTGAGGTATCTCTTATACTGCTCTACTCTACTCTCACAAGCTACGGGGGCTGGTCAAGGCTGAGTATCTCTTATACTGCTCTACTCTACTCTCACAAGCTACGGGGGCCGGCCAAGGCTGAGGTATCTCTTATACTGCTCTACTCTACTCTCACAAGCTACGGGGGCTGGTCAAGGCTGAGTATCTCTTATACTGCTCTACTCTACTCTCACAAGCTACGGGGGCCGGCCAAGGCTGAGGTATCTCTTATACTGCTCTACTCTACTCTCACAAGCTATGGGGGCCAGCCAAGGCTGAGGTATCTCTTATACTGCTAACAGAGACCTCTTTCACAGCCAGCCTGCTGAGCCACGTGCAGTCACAGATTGCTCAGTAATTACCATGCAGTCTCCCTGGTGAGGAGATGACTGATGCAAATTCTGGCGCTCCCAAGGAAAATGTTTTCACTGACGCCAGTAGTGTGTGGGGTTTAAATAGGCGAAGCTGCCTGATGTAAAGTATCTCACCGTCCCTGTTGAGGATGTCTCCAGCCAGTAGAGAGGGGTAGCCCAAATTTATTCCGCCCTGGGACAGATAGGCCTGGTCAGACAGCGACAGATCTTCTGGTCGGCCTTCCTCTACTGTCACTGCAAATACAGCAACATGCTGTCAACTGTACTCACACAAACATCACATACACAAATACACACATCGCACGCATCACACGCAAGCGCATGCACACACACACACCACATACACAAACACATCACTAATCACACACACACACATACACACACTCACACATTGCACACATCACACACACATGAATACACACACTTCTCTGTGTCTACAACCCTATCAACAAATACACCACTCCGTGACTACAAACCAGGCAAAACATACACCACTATTTTGGTCACAGCATATAGCCAGCACATTCACCAGACTTTAGCTACAGTGCACAGTCAACACTTTCCCTACACCACAGTAACAATCCACAAGCATAGCTACAGCAACAGCATACAGTACAATTAGACCATTGCAGCTGGGGCAACAGTCAGCATACTGTAGGAATAAAGACTAAAACTCAAACCACACTATAAAAATCTGAGCAGTAACAAGCGTCAATGCCACACTGGCTAAAACGGTCGACTGTGCTACTCTTTTAACAACAGACAGCCTAATGCCACAGTGCAGCACACCACACTGTAAAGACAACTGTCAGAATACTGTATTAATAAAGACTAAAACTCAAACCACACTATAAAAATCTGAGTAGTAACAAGCGTCAATGCCACACTGGCTAAAACGGTCGACTGTGCTACTCTTTAACAACAGACAGCCTAATGTCCCACAGTGCAGCACACCACACTGTAAAGACAACTGAGCTGTCACTCTGTTGAACACCTCAGTTCGGTGACATACGCCGTTAGAATTTCGCACCACGCTGTGACTGCAACAGCGTGACGATGCGATCGCCAAACCGCCATTTCAAGAACAACAGTCGCAGTCAGCTCCCGCATCATAATGCTGCAGCAACGCACCACTCCTACTGTTACTGGATTTAGTGCTATAGGAAGAAATAGAAGAGAGCGCCCCTTGCAGTTGAAATGAACCAATATAACCCAAGCAGGTCACATAAACAACACAACCTTCAACACAATTTGTCATTAGTCATTTACAAACTGGTTGCAAACTCTTAAAACCTAAAAGCTGATGGTTTGCCACTCGCTCCCATGAGAGCTACGAATGTGCGTACTGTAAGCCAGCCACACCCTGTAGGCCTCCCCTCGAGCTGGGGCATCAAACCCAAGCCCTGGAGGGCTGCAGCGTCTGCTGGGTTTTTTGGTGTTTCAGGTCTTAAGTGCATATTTTAACTCGCTGACTGGCATGTGAAAGAGTCTGCACGCCATGTTTTCAAAGCCCGAATAGTCAATGAAACGTGCTCAACTCAGACCTACTTAGCAACTCAGTGCTGAATCCAAACAAAAAAAAAAAAACCGCAGAGAAGAACACGGACAGCGATCTCTGGAAATCTCAAACTGATGACGTATTATATTTATAATATAAGTTATCAGTTTGGGTTTTCTTGGGGTGCGGTCCATGTTTTTTTACGCTAAATAGAAAGGAAACCTCAAAACCCTGCAGACCCTCCAACCCTGTAGGCTTGGAGTTCGACACCCTCGCTTCAGAACAAATGGCGCTGTCAGTCGGAGTCCGGTTAGAGACCGTCTGCTCGCTGCTTTAGAGGGCGTGGTCTCTGAGGCGGTCTGCCCCGCGGCAGGTGAGACGGTTCCCCGGGGGGACTCACCTGGGCCTGAGAAGGACATCTCGGCCGATTCGGAGATGGGGTGCGAGAGGCCCGGCCCGCAGGCGGTGAGGACCAGGGCCCAGGACAGGAGCAGGTTGCACATCATCTCTGCAGGTAGGGCGGGGCGGCTGTGTCTCTCGGAGGGGCTTCTGGGAGATGGAACGCTCAGGTAGTCGCCGGTCGGGTATGCTGTCTCCACTCTCCTCTCCCGGTATATATACCTCCCCAGGCCCGCCACCATTGCCTTTTGCAAGTGAACCCCCCCTTCACCGCCCAACCCCCCCCCCCCCCCCAGCCCCGCCCCAACCCCTCCATTTGCATCCATAAATCCTTTTAAAATTTTCTCTTTCTCGTAAATCCGGTCCCGGCCCTACGGAGGAGCACCTGAGCGAAGGGCCCAATAAAATGGGGCCGAGCGTGATGCTCCGTGCGTCAGGGACAGAGCCGTATTTTACCCGCCCTGGCTCCAGTTCAGCCTTTTTTTTTTTTTTACGGAGTTCATAAATTGACAGGCCGCAGGTGCGCAGAGAACCCCCCCCCGGTATCGGTGAGGAGACAAGGCGGGCAAATCGCCCGCTCAATTTACTTATTGAGCTGCCCATCAGCCGCATTAACCCAGCCGCCTATTCCATTTAATCAAAGTGTGAGGAGTCAGCTAACTCTGCGAAAACGTGAAATTTCAGACGCTCTACATTCCCCGGGCTTGGTAGCTTAAGTGAGGAAGGTAGCAGTAATAAGATAGCGATGAGATTGAGAGTGTTACCTTATTTTGGTAATTTACGCATCTTGTTGTTGCAAACAATTTTTGAAAATTTTTTGTTGCTTTTTAACCTGCCTAGTTTTCTGTTGTGTCTCTTCCATCAGACCTCTGTACAATTTCATAACTGTTCTGTTTTTTGTGATGTAGTAGTTATTCTCTCCAACCTCAGCACTCACCACCACAACTTTGTGACTTGGTTTGACAACTCAGTCTAAGACTACCTCTTACATTCATTATATCACGTGCTGATTCGTTTGGTGGACATCCATGTCCAGTGTTACTACTGCAGCTGTGCAGTTCAAATACATGCTAATTTTCCTTCTGAACGGGGAAAGTTTGGCTTGTACGTATGGCCAGAGACTGGAATATGTTTACCATCATATCGTTCTGAAAGCATCTAAGACATCTGTCTCAAGAAGGGAGGTGCAGTGAACGTATTTGAATTGCTGTATCAAGCAACTCAGTTATTGGAAATCGGGAACTAACTTTTAGCCCTCTGTGCTTTCTGGCTTGTAGACTGTAGCTCCACACTGTCCATAACAAGTTCTCAATTATATAAATATCATATCTGCATGTGATTTAATAAAATTAGTAATTCAGCACAAGGAATGGATTAAATGTGCTGATTTTCCAACAGAGAATTTGCAAATAGCGACAAGCTGATATGACACTTATTACTACTGTCTAATGAGTTTCCAGGAGCTTCTTCTGGTTGAATTATTATTTTAAAAATCATATATATATATATACACACATATATATATATATATATATATAAAATATACAAAGAATGGGTAAATAATAATAATATAACAATATAATTTACTTTATAACAATAAATGTTTGCGAGAGAGTAACCTGAGACACCCTTTCACGATCCTAAATTAAAAATTAAAAATAAAAAAATTTAATCCCCACCTTTTTCTGTGTCATATTAGTCGTCTAGATACAGCTGTGTTGAACTTTATTTGGACCTTTATCTGGACCCGGCTGACACGTGTGAAGTCGTGTCTCATCAATCACTAGTCTCCCACTTGACGTGTCTGGACATTCAGTTCCCCCCGAGTCGAATAACAAGGTACATGTGCAGTTTTCTAAATTAAAATGAGGATGATTCACCTGTGAATTTTGGATGGGGGGCTGTGCTGACTGACGACTCAGTCTCGCAAGTGAGAGAGGTCAAGAAAGTCCAAGTGGCAAAAATGAGGAAAACACAAGTACTTCCTGGTCATAGCAATGAATGGTATTAAAATGACAGAATTTCAAATAACATGTTCAGAAATAAGCGCCTGAGCACATGTTAATAAGATAATATGAAAATATTTCAGTAATCTTAAAGAAATGGTAGCCCACGTTTAATCAGAATTTGAACTCAGAGCATTGTAATTGTGTAGGCCTATTGGGTATATTCTGAATACATTTCTCAGTTTTGTCTTTCCTCCGTTTAGTTCGGTGGAAGTCTCTCTCGGTGATTTATTATCTTAGCTGTAAATAGGAGATATTGAGTTTTCTCCCGAATAGGATTTGAATTATCCACGTCCAATGGTGAACAGAATATTAGCATAACCAATTTGAATGAATAATATGAAGCGCATTTAAATCGAAAGGTTATTTCCACAAACATGTCTGACATTTCATGCTGGAGTTAAAAGTGGACCTTAAAGGTAGGGCACCGGTCATCGCTCTATAAATCGATTTGACGGATGTTCAAATGATTCACTGCCCTTGTTCGTACAAGACGCGCTTTGAGTATCCTAGTTTCTGTTTATCGCAATATCCGCAATAAACTCTTTGTTTATGTGCGTTCTGTGCTCGAACAGACGGGATACGGCCTAATAGGGTTATGGAAAACAGGTTCATTTTACAGAGCGATAGGGAGGCTGCTTATTTGAATAAAAAATTAGAAGCCTACCTCGCGTCGACCAAAGGGACAAAATGCCATATAGGGGCTCACGTCATATAGGCCGATGACGTATTTATCAAACAAAGAACTTGGCTCTAATAACTCAGTGAGTTATTAAAGTGGCTGTGTAGTCTGCCACATACTAGAGTTTTACGTAGCCTTATAGTTTTCTGCAATGAAAAGTGTGCAATATGAAACAATCTAAATAGGGCAACAAAGTAAATGATGAGACGTAGGCATATTTCTGACAATCTCATGATTTTTCAACGCTGAATGTGGATGGGATCCAAAGGCACTGTCTTGTACCGACAGCCAAGACGGGAGTCAGCCTGTTGTGTTGATGTAACAGCTCATTGGTGAAGGGAAAAAAATGGTAAAGCATTGTGTTCACCATTACCACTACACATTATCTCGAGAACGTCCTGCTGGTAAATGGCCGGTAAGCGAATTATGATAGGAAAGATGCAATGTGAAATCGATAGAATTTTGGTTCGCGTGCAGCAGAAAGTGGGAAAATGTCGACCCAGAATGCGTGCACAAATGTCTGCATATGCAAGCGGTTAAAACTTGTCCGAAGGGAATTTTGTGAATGGCGTGGCGGCCTTAACATGGGCCTAGTGGTGAACTCTGCAAACAGGGAGACGCACTTATGTCACCACATATTAATCAAGTTTCCTTAAACGATTGCCACGTTTTGCTCATCTTAATGAAGTGCTTGTAAGTGATAGAATCTTACAAATATTCCAAGCTTCCTCGTAGGAGAGTTATATCACCAGCAGGTGGCGCAGACAGCCCAGGAACTCTGCATACAATGGCAAATTACCAAAAATAGACTTTATTCGATGAATGAACCAATGGTTTTGACGTCATTGGTATTTGATAAATTCCCACACATTACTTTTGCAATTCACAAACGTTGTGTGGGGGAAATAATTTATTGCAAGAAGCCTTTGGACACGATTGGCAATGCATTAAATCTCCCGATTCATCTGGAAAATGTTGGGAAACTATTATCAATCACTACTGTCAAGACAGGGTTAAATGCATAAACTGTATTTTATGAAGGCTGTTTTAGAATAGAAATGAAAGCAATATTACTATAACTATAATATCATAAAATTACTAGAATGTATCACGATACAGAAACGAAAAGTTATGTATTCCAAGAGTGTTAGGCTATATGAAGTTCGCACTAAATTTACTGATTTCAGATGGAAGAAGGAAAAAAGACATCGATATTAAAACATATTAAAAATCAGGCATAGCTTCGTAACTACAATGAGCGAATATCGCCTACGCTTTCAACCTTACAGCAGATTTAGCGAAAGAAATGCGGGTAAGACTCGTTCTGTGCCTGCCGATCCCAAACGCCCACTGATGGCCAACGCTCCCACGCATATTAGGCTATTTGCGCAGATGGGTTGGTGCGAGGTGAAGTGTTTGGCGTAAAGTTTGTCCATGTTGGGATTCCGTCTAGGCACCAGCCTTAGCTTTGTGTCACTGGAAAGGCGCTAGCATTAGCACCCCGACCTCAAAAATCACAGCTGCAATGGAGGTGGAGAAAGCAGGCTGTTTTGCCGACGTGGGATTGAACACAGCCAGTCGATAGTGGTAACGTTAGGGTAGACGAGTTCGGGCGAAAGAAGATTCAGTTCGTTTATGACACTGTTCTATTCTGTCTCGACTGGGTAAATATGTTGCACTTGTTTCGAGCCAAATTCCGTGCATGTTGTTTAAGTTACATTTTCATTGATGGTAGAAAGTCGCCTGTATTCATCTAACGCAACATAGTTAACTACTTTAGTGACTAACTAATTGGTCATACGGACCAGTGTGAATTAGATTTAGATTTTCACAGTTTTTAAAAAGTGGAAATTGTGGTGCATGTTCACTTTTCTATTCTGACAATCATAATGCCATGACCAAACGAATAGCTCGGTTGTTTACCCCTAGAACAACAGCTGCACATGTTTATGGATCGTTAGCAAGCTAGCCCTGTCGCTTTAGTGGAGTAGTTTCAAACAGGTTTCAAAACAGCACCGAAGCTATGCCGTGGTCAAATTTTCAACGAATAATTTGCCTTCGTTTGCTTTCGGCATAATATTACAGTTATTGCCGGTATTTTTGGTGTCTGTGAACGTTTTTCAAATTGCACTGCAGTTTTATTTTTTTAGGCGGAGTCGTTGTCAAGAGGCACTCCGCGCAGCGCCGAGCAATATGTTGATATTTGTGTACGTTAGGCTATCGTATTTTTTCGGTTAGTTTGTTGGCCGATTAATCCGGTGCTCCCCCAGTTATACAGTGTTAAAGAAACGTGTAATAAAATGTCACGTTAACTTTCCAAAAATGTTTGGCGACCGTACTTCAGTTGGGATGCCGTGGTAGGCGAATGTTATGTACCTAGCCATTCGCCATGGTCCTGATTAGTTGAAATTGTCTTGTCGGTGACGTCGCATTCCTTGATGTTACCGTTGGCAAAACTGTCTTTTTAAGTTCAGTTGCATTTTAGTTTACTAGGTAAAAAAAAGTTTACTGAGCCCTGCAGTAGATTGCAATCAGTTAACCTCCTTTAAATCATATTTACTATATCAACAGACTCTTGGCAGTAGGACAAGAGTTGTCTGTGTAGCACAACACCCTTAACCTAATTTCCATTCAGTAGGCTACTTGGTATAGTCTGTTTTGAACTGGTTGCATTGTGTGTATATTGTCAGTAATTTCGGTTACATTGGTGAGCGAGCTTGAAGTCGATTCCCTCTTCGTGTCTGCCCCCCACCCCCCCAGGAGCTACCGCCCCCCAGCCCCTGCAGACGCCGCAGCAGTGGTCTGCATATGCGATGACGTTTTGAGAGCTGTAGGGGACAGCGATGATGGAGTTGGATATCGACCAGTCTCACCTTCCCAGAGTCCAGGAAGGTAAGAGTCTTATCTACTGCTCAAATCACCTGCCTGTTATAAAATGTGTAGCAACATGTAAACAGATTAGGGTGTAGAGATCTACACTACGTTGCACTTTCTCAACACGTGGCGTTTTGCAACGATAAATGTCATATAATGTCAGTGCCACAACGTTATCTTGAAAGATATCGGGCAAGAGTGGTTGCAAGGCTGTTTTTTTTTCTTCCCTGCTCTGCCTCACCCTGGTTTACTGTCCGCCTGTCATTTAATAGGGGTTTTATGGGCTGGGATGTACTTCTGTTTTTCAAAAGTAAAAAAAAAAAAAAGAGTCTCATCAAACAGGCACTTTCCCCCCCGGGGGCCCTGTATGAAATGGCGCAGTCTGGATTGGCTAGGAATGCTGCCCAGCTCTAAAGGTGCAGGTGTATTTTTCACCCAAACTCTGGTGCCAAAAAAACTTAATTTGATTTAGTGCACGTTCGACTGGAATTTCGCTCTATGGAAGGGAAGCTGCCGCAGTCTGGAACTTTCCAGGGAAAGTGGAAAATAGCTGATCGAGAACTGGGATCGGAGGACCGGCATTCTGGGTTAATCGGAGGAAAAAAAGCAAAACAAAAAACAAATAATCTGTACTCCTCTAGGTTATTATTGTCAGTGACAGTGACTGAGTGCTGTGCTGCAGTGCGGTTCAGTATTTTTGCGTTCAGGGCTGTCTTATGAGGACAGTGTGTTTAGGGTTAGAGGCTGTTTTATGAGGACATTGTGTTTAGATTACATCACATTACAGGCATTTAGCAGACGCTCTTATCCAGAGCGACTGACACAACTTTTACACAGCATTTACATTTACATTTATACAGCTGGATATATACTGAAGCAATTCAGGTTGAAGTACCTTGCTCTCAAGGGTACAACGGCAGTGTCCTACCCAGGTTTAGGGTTAGAGGTTTAGAAGCTGTCTTGTATGGACAGTGTGTTGAGGGTTACCGGGATATTACCTGTAACAGCCCCTTCTGAGCCTCCACACAACCCCCCCCCCCCAGTAGCCTTGGGGAGGGGGGGGGCTTTTTTCAGACTCCACAGACAAAAGCCCTTCAGCTGGCTCTTGTGTTTTTCATTTCATTTAATCTCATTTAAAGTGTCCCGGACATCCAAGTTCCACTGAATTGGAGGATTGTTCTGGGATGACATTTGTGTCTGTTCACAGAATTGCTCTGCTGCACATCTCAGCTAAGATAGAGACCCACTCAGATTGGACGTGGATGATACGAGATCAATCAATCAATAAATCAAACAATCCATCATCCTTTATTTATATAGCAACACAAAGTGCTTAACAAAGAATGAAAGAAACAGATAAATTAAGAACAAAAAAGGCATTAAAATATTAAAAGAAAGGCAACGAAAGTAAAAGAGGCAATAAAATAAATAAAAATAAAATTATATTAAAATAAAATAAACTAAGATAAGATATTTAAACGGCACCAGTATGACTTGAGAAATGAAATGAGATGAGGTTAAGGCTTTGGTACGCGGTGAACAGACTAGGACTGCACTGCAGTGAGCTGAGCAGCATTCCATTGGCAGCCTAAGCTGTCTGCATCTAAACTCTGCCAAAAAAAGGGAATTCCCCCTTCCCACTGAAGAGAGTTATTGTGAAGCCCCTCCGGTTATATTAACACTGACCGTATGATTGCTTATAATGATCTGAACCAACGGTGCCCAATCGTGTGCCACGGAGGGCTGAGTGTACGCAGATTTTCATTCCAACCAATCACTACCCCTGTTGATTTCACTGATCAACACGTCTTCATCCTGAGAGGCGGGAACTATTACTTAGTGAAGTCAGCAGGTGTAGCGATTGGTTGGAATGAAACCCTCAACCCTGCACGCTCTCACCCCTCCATGGCACCGATCTGAACCTTTTTGGGCTGAAGGAACATGGATCTCGCATGAAATGTTCAGCTTGCGGGTGTTGACCCCCTGTGGGTGTGCAGTTATACTGGGGCAGAGGTGCTGAGCGAGGGAGGCTGGGTTGCCGTGGGTACGCCGGGTCCCCAGCTCTCTCTCGGCTCGTCAGCTCCTGGGGCGTGGTGATTGGCGGTCAGACAGACTCCGCCTCCTGCCCGCTCCGACGCTAAAGAGCCAAGCGCTGCGCGGCTCGATCCAGACGCTGCTGATGAGAACTCGGAGCGCGGTCGAGTTCTGGAAGCGCTCCAAGGTTCCGTAGGGTGTCCCCGCCCACACTTGATGACTAAACGCATATTTCAGAATCTAAGTCCTTTTTTTTAAATTAAATGTAGCCCCTTTTAATTTACGATAGGGGGGGCACCCCTGGATGCCTTTGAGCCTGTGGGGTGGGGTGGGGGTCGGGTGGCTGATGCTCATTTCCAGGGTTCAGGGGACGCAGGTGGTGCAGCAGCTGTTCCCTTGTGGTGGAAGGTGTGGGTGTTGAGGAGATGAGCTCGGGATGTGCAACTAACACTTAACCCTTTCCACCGCGTTCCGACCTTAACCGGATAAACTCGGGGTGCAATCCAATCAGCGCGACGAAGCGGGTTTTAAGGCTGTGCGACCCCGTGATCAGGGAGGTTGCAGGGTTAAGTCCCCCGGGGAGGGTGCTGCGTGCTTTTGCGCAAGCTGCTTGGCTTTCTGCAATCCTCTGCTGTGGAAATACGGCTGTGCCCCGGGCGGGCCTGTTTACGTTGCGAGGCGCGCGGGTTAAACGCTAACGCTAACGTCAGGGCCGGACGAGCGCTGAGCTTCCCGCCGTACCGCCGGGGCGCTCGCTGCCGTGGCATCAGGTGACCTCGGGGTTGGCAGGGCAACAGTGGCTTTGCATGGCCGGCTGGTTAATGGGGGAATCGGACTCTCTCTCTCTCTCCCTCCTCTCTGCATCTCACTGTATGACACACGTTTGTTGGCCTTAATTGGCAGTGGTGAGGGGACAAAGACAGTGTTGTTGATTCTTTACAAACTTGTGGTCTCGCCATCGTTCCCCCTCCCCCCCCCTTCAAAATGTTAAACGGGGTCAGGCCTGGACTTTCGGTGTGGCTCGGGGAAGCAGGGGGGTGGGGGTCCTGCCGCAGTGACCCCCCCACCTCCCAGGAAGGGTGCTTTCTCTGCCCTGTGGTCTTCAGGGTGGGCTGTAGCTGGCTGGTGGCTGCATGTCCTCTGTTCCGAAGATGAAAAGCTTCTTGACGTCCCCCCTGTTTCTGGCTCTGTTTGTGGCCCTGTTTCTGGCTCTGTTTCTGGCCCTGTTCCTCTCCCGCCCTACCTGGTTCACCAGCTCCTTTTCTGTCCTCCTACATCCTTATCTGTCCCTGTGTTTGTATTTTTGCCAGCCCTCCACTGAATCCCCCCAACACAGCTGGATGTACTCCTAGAACACAGATACACCCCCCCCCACGCATATACCTCACACACGCACGCAAACGCATGCACACATACACACTCAGACACACACACACTCAGACACGCACTCAGACGCACGCACGCACACACACGCACTTAGACACACACACGCACTCAGACGCACGCACGCATGCACGCACGCACACACACGCACGCACTCTGGCGCACGCCTGCACGCACACGCACACACGCACACAGAGGCTTGGTCCCACAGTGAAGCTGAGAGGCGCAGCTGCCTTACTGACCTCAGTCTGAGGCATAGTTTAGTGCACCCCAGCCCAGAGAGGTATTTATGCCAGCGCCTTCTGTAGGAGCACGCACACGCACACACACACACACACACACGCACACACACACACACACACACACACACACACACACACACACACGCACACACAGCACAGAGAGGTATTTATATCAGCGCCTTCTGTGGGAGCTGTGGAGCCAAATTTAGTCAAAACCTTACAGCAGAGTTCGGTGCATTGGAGGGGGGTGGATTAAAAGTTTAAAACGGGGCCTTGTGTGTCTCTCTCTCTCATCCACTCTCTCCCTCCCTCCCTCCCACCCGATTCTCTGCTGGTCTTTTGTGCATTTGACAGTGAGAGATAGCCCCCTCTCCCTGGCTGGCTGACAGACAGTCTGTGGGCCGATGGAGACGTCAGTAGCGCCGTGTCTTAAAGGACAGGCTGTTCTGTGTCTGCTAGCCTGCAGCCATAAAGGGAAGGAGGGAGGTGAAGGAGGAGTGTGGGGAGGAATGAAAGTGTGAGGTGACCAATGGGATGCTTGGCTTGAGAGATACTGGGGTTAGCCCAGAAAGCATGCCCTCAAAGCAGTGATAAAACCAACATTGTCAGCAAAAACAAACTCCCATCATCCTCTTTTGTAACACACACACATGCGCACACACACACACCCTGAATGCAGTACTGTGCTTTCACCTGGAAATCTCTCTGTTTCTCTCTCTCTCTCTCTCTTTCTGAATTTTTAAAATTCTCTCTCTTTCTCACTCTGCCTCTTTTTCTCTCCCTCTCCCCCTCCTACCTCCCTCGCTGCCTTTCTCTCTCCCCCTCTCCTTCTCCCTCCCTCTTCTCTCAGCATCACTGGAAACACGCGGTCACTGCATTAGTGAAACTGGCCTGCCTGGCCTGTTCACCGTTCTTCTGTCCCCAGTTCCTCATCTCCAGCCCCCCTTCACTGCTTTAACCTCATTCTGATCTATACTCTCTCTCTCTCTCTTTCTCTCTCTCTTCTTCCTCTCTCCTCTCTCCTCTCTCCCTCTCTTCTCTCTTCTCTCCCATTCTCTCATTCTCTCTCTCTCTCTCTCTCTCTCTCTCTCTCTCTCTCTCTCTCATTCTCTCTCTCTCTCTCTCTCTCTCTCTCTCTCTCTCTCTCTCTCTCTCTCTCTCATTCTCTCTCTCCTCTCTCTCTCTCTCTCTCTCTCTCTCTCTCATCTCTCTCTCTCCTCTCTCTCTCTCTCTCTCTCTCTCTCTCTCTCTCTTCTCCTCTCTCTCTCTCTCTCTCTCCTCTCTCTCTTCTCCCTCTCTCTCTCTCTCTCATCTCTCTCTCTCTCATTCTCTCTCTCTCTCTCAGATCTATCATCCAGCCTCTCCCCTGTTTGTTCAGATGGGCCTGCCTTTTCACCGAAGCTTTTGGGGTTTTCCCTTCCACTTTATCTGTTTATCCCTGTCGAGGCCTTGGCTGCCTCAAATACTCTCCCCTGTCCCGGAGATTTCGGTTCGTCCGTCCCGTCTGCTGAACGAATTTCAGTCCCTTCTGTTCGTTCGTGGCATGTGGGTTTTTATTATTATTTTGTAAAATTACTTTTCCTTGAGGGCGTGTCTTTTCCACCCTGCTCAATGACGGACGGCCCAAGCTGGCTGTCGTTTGTGCTGCGCTTTATGAAATGTAAAATGTGTTTTGAATCCAGGTGGCTCCTGTTCGTGCTTCCTGATATTCACTGATGAATGACAGTTGTACTGAAATGCATGCCCTGTTTTATTTTATTTTTTTGTACTCATTCTTTCTCGTTTTTTTTGCCAGCACACACTGAATCCCCAGCAGTCCCCGTGTCAGTCAAACACAGCACTGCCCCTGAGTCGGGAGCTAAAGAGTGTAAGTTAGTCTTCTGCACGACACGATGTCAGCACCACCGCGCAGAGCCGAGTGGCTTTCTAATCACCTGGCTCGCCTGGGCCCGCCCCCTTGTCACGTGATCGCAAACGGGGACGCTTGATTGGTTGCCCTGCTGCACAGTGGCCTCCGCCGTCTTCCCCTGGCCGTGTGCACCTTATGACACGGGTGGGTGGGTGGTTGGGGGTGAGGGGGGGACCAAGATCCTGAGCCCCCCTGACAGTCTCCCGGCGGGGGGTTTGAGCTGATCTTGTTGTCCCGGAGCAGAGGGAGGAGACCTGGCTGTTTTAGGCGGGTGGGGTGGGGGGGGGGGGGGGTGCTAATCCAGTTAGCAAACAAGACAAGTGCTCACCTGGCTGATCCTCTTTAAAGTGCATTTGCTCTTTCGTCCCGTCTCGCCACCTTGACCTCGATGTGCCGGGAGGTCTAACCCGTAGCCAGCGTGTTTAATTCGGTTAGCTGCTCCTCACGGGATGCCAGGCCAGCGCTAACGTGCTGCTGCGTTTTTTTTAAAGCCGCTGGGACGTCTGTGCGCGCTTCCGTCCCGAGGTGATCGCATCGGCGATCGACGGTTGCGTGGGCCCGCGGAAATATCTCGAACCGTTCCGAACTGGCAGCCCCTTTGGGGTACAGTCGCGCAGCCGAAACCCCAGTAAATATTTCCCCTTTGAAGGCGCGGTGCCCGGCTGCTGCTAAGGAAGCCAAACCCAGGCACTGTGCCCTCATTGGCTGTGCTAAGTGTTTGCAGAGCGGGCTCGTAAAACCCGTGTACTCGAAATTTCCAACGGTTCCCGCGGTTTCTTTTCATGTCCCGGTAAAGGGCAAAGCTGTTTCTCACCGCAGTTGTCTTTACGGTGATTTTATTATTATTATTTTTTCCAGAGAACAGCCCTGTTTTAAGTTTGAGCAGAGGCCTTCAGCAGAAATAACCGTTACAGAAAAAAAAAACATGGCTCCCCCACCATCTATTTGAGGCCACGGCCGCCCACACCCTCCCCTGTTCACAGAACCGCACCGAGACGTGATTTCTTCCATGAGGCTTTGGGGGTGGCTGTAAGACAGGCCTGTGCACAAACATTGACATAGTGGATTTGTGGAGGAGGATGTAAATTGGGTTCAGAGACAAGAGTCCAGTTTTCAACATGCCGTGTTCGCTACCTTTTATTTATTCATTCATTCATTCATTTATTCATTCATTCATTTGTGCTAGGGCAGATGCAAAAAGGTGGAAATGGTGTATGGAGGGCTTCTTGTTGCTGGCTTTGGGAAGTGGTTGCAGTTAGGTGTAATATCGTCCTGGAGAGAGTGTGTGTGCGGATGTTCAGACGTCTTTACGTGGTTGGGAGCGTTACGTCGCTGTTAAAGACAGGTCTGTTTGATTCTCACCCCCGTGCTGGTGGAATTGAGGGACGCTCTGTTTGGGGTGAAATTTCGCGGCTGTTGGTACCTGTGCTCCTCTCTCGTCTCCTGTTCTGTTTGGCTGAAGAGTGGCCGACTGCGCAGGCTGCAGACGCACACAGCGGTTACCTGCGCTGCTTTCTTAATCAGCCGTTAGAGTGCTGCAGTGTTTCCCAGCACACAAAACACAACTTTGCAGACACACACACACACACACACACACACGCACACGTGTGCACACACTCGGTCTGCTGCTTCAAAGGTAGTTTTATTGGCTTAAATTAAACGATTATGCCGAATAAACCAAAGTAAGCTTTAAAGAGAAGTGCTCAGTCGTCAGCAGTTTTATTGACGATCCGGGGGTGGCTGTAATGTAACAGTGCCTTCAGTGCATGCATCTGTCCCACACATGCAGAAGTTCAGGTACATCCCACCCAAGCCCCCCCCCCCCGCCCCCCCACAGCCCTCATTAGAGCAGAGGAATGCCGTCCTGCGCGGGCTCTTCTGTGACCCTCTGCTGGGAGATGCTGGGAAAGCAAATAGAAAAAAAACGAATTGCTGCCTGACTCACTGCCCCCTGCCCCCCCCCCCCCCCACCCCACTCGTCTGGGACAGCTACTGTATCAGAGCCGGGGGGGGGGGCGGGGGCTGTGCAGTTGGTTTGCTTTCTGTCAGTCCCCTACCCCAACCCCCATCTCGGTAATACTAACCCTGAATGCTCCAGAGAGGGGGAACTGAAGGGGGTGGGGTAGGTGTGGGGGGGGGGGGTGTTTGCTTCGTTCCGTCTGCATATTGTGTCCCGCTGTCTGTCGGAGTCTCGCTTGAGAGGAGCGTGCGGACACTCTGGCTGGTCATCTGTCTTCTGCTTTACTGCCCCCCCCTCCCTGTGGCTGTGGCCAACATCTGCGCACATCTGGAAAACATTCCGTACCACCCCCTGTGCTTGGGGACTGGAGGGGGTGTCGGTGGGACTTCTGTGGAAGCAGCGCGGCGTGGAGCAGGGGGGGCGAGGGGCCTGGGGGCGGGGGGGGGGCTGGGGGGCGGTGTTGTATTCGGCACGGCTGCAGCTGGTGGACCCTCCGGGGAGGTGAGGGGTTCGGAGCGAAGGTCAGCTACACACCCCAAAAGAGATTCACGACCAGCAGTCCTGCCTTCGAACCCGAGGTCAGCGCTAAAGGGATCCGGTCCTGCTGGGGGGAAGGGGGGAGAGCGGCAGATTCGGAGTACAGTCAGCAGTTTTGTTTTTACAACTGCACGTAGCGCATTTCACACCACCAAGGAGACCGCTGCTGTCTAGCAGTAGCGGTAGTCTACGGAAGGCTTCTGAACTGAGAGTTTGACCTTTGAACTCTTTCCTGGCTCGGCGTCTCATTCGCTGACTTATTAACTTGGGACGGCTCAAATATCCGCCCCGGTCAGGCTGTGCAGAGGGGGGTTTCTGACCCTAACGCTCCTGTGCTGGGTGTATGTTCTCAGATGATTGGAGGCGGATGAGGTCGCGTTTGAAGACCAGCTGTCAATTACTGCCCTGTGGGGGTCTGTGGTTGCACAGTGTGTCCCTGGGCCTGGACCCAATGCACAGCCGCTGTCCCTGGGCCTGGACCCAAAGCACAGCCGCTGTCCCTGGGCCTGGACCCAAAGCACAGCCGCTGTCCCTGGGCCTGGACCCAAAGCACAGCCCCTGTCCCTGTCCCTGTCCCTGGGTCTGGACCCAAAGCACAGCCCCTGTCCCTGTCCCTGGGCCTGGACCCAAAGCACAGCCGCTGTCCCCGGGCCTGGACCCAAAGCACAGCCGCTGTCCCTAGGTCTGGACCCAAAGCACAGCCGCTGTCCCTGGGCCTGGACCTAAAGCACAGCCCCTGTCCTTGGGCCTGGGCCTGGACCTAAAGCACAGCCGCTGTCCCTGGGTCTGGACCCAAAGCACAGCCGCTGTCCTTGTCCCTGGGCCTGGACCCAAAGCACAGCCCCTGTCCTTGTCCCTGGGCCTGGACCCAAAGCGCAGCCGCTGTCCCTGCTTTGCATGCGCTCGGTGTCAGCAGTGTGACCCATTCACTCCGGGCCCCGCCCGCCTCGCTGTTCGGGTGTCTCGGTAACGGAGCTGAAATATTCACGGGCTTGATTGTGGAGGTAATGACATGCCCGTCTGCCTCTCCTGCGGGTTGGGCGTGGCTGCTGCTGTCTTCTGGAATCTTTGATATTGATATGCAAGCCCTGCTCTGTGTGTGTGTGTGTGTGTGTGTGTGTGTGTGTGTGTGTGCTTGTGTGCATATGTGTGTGTGTGTGTGTGTGTGTGTGTGTACTTGTGTGCATATGTGTGTGTGTGTGTGTGTGTGTGTGTGTGTGTACTTGTGTGCATATGTGTGTGTGTGTGTGTGTGTGTGTGTGTGTACTTGTGTGCATATGTGTGTGTGTGTGTGTGTGTGTGTGCGCTTGTGTGCATATGTGTGTGTGCACGCGTGTGTGTGTGTGTGTGTGTGTGTGTGTGTTGTAAGTGGTGCTGTGTGTCTCTGGTTGCCCGGTGCTTAGTGTGAGGGATCTCATTTGCCCTCGTTTGCATCGGGTGAAACGACACTGGACTGCAGTGGTGCTTACATCACCATGGGGACGGGGGGGCAGTGCTTCCTCACAGGGAGGCCTGTGCAGAGCTAGCGGGCTGATTGGTCAGAATCGGCCTTGGTGACGCAGGTATGGCCGCGTGCCCTGTCACTCATTATGAGAGAGCACGAGAGCTCCGCCCCTCACTAGGGAAGAGGAGCTTTGTTTGGTTGCACTTTGCCTCTGTCGCGGGGAAGGTCGGGTTACTTGCTGTCCGTACTGCCGTCCGTTGTCAGTAAGGTTCGGTTGCACCGCACGCTCATTCTCCCAACGAGAGAGAGTCCTGTTGCTTCGGCAAATATTTGGTTTGATTCCTTAAACCTTAAATGAACTTCTCTCTCAGCCGCCCAGTTGAGTGTGTTATGATTGACAGGTGTCAGTTTAGGCCCGTACTACTGATCCGTGGTCCTGGAGCACCGCGTCCTCTGCAGGCATTCATTCCAGCCGTTTTTACTCCTGATTCAAATAGCTGTTGCCTGGATTTATTGGATGTAGCTTCTCTCTCAGGTCCTGTGTGGTGGTGGTTTAATTAAAGTAGACCTGGGAAGGCCCTGAAGAAAACAGGTTTTCTCAGGACTGGAGCTGGAAGCTTTGGCTTCGGTCCTTAAAATGGAGGCTTTTTTTTTTTTTTTCTCACAACAACATCGACGCGCTCTGCACACCCCCGGGGCCGGCCGCTCAGTTCTGGCACGCCGGTGTGAGAAAGTTCTGCCGCGTTTCTCAAAAGCGCGCGTCTCTCAGACATTTATTTATTTATTTATTTACGAGCCAGCAGCGCTGAGGAAATGAGCGCGTCTGCGAGCCGTGTGGTGCGGTTCCGCAGGGTGACTCACTCTCAGGGCCAAATATTATTCCCCCCCCCCCCACCCCCCCACCCGTGCGGGACGGGGTTTGATGTCCCCGTCATGGCACCCTCTGAGCTGTGATCTCGCCTCTCTCTCTGTGTGTGTCTCTCTGCTCTCTCTCCCGGTCTGAATAAAGCAATAAAACAAAACTGTGAAAGAAGGGTCCACTCTCCTATCCGTTCTGGTTTGGGCACGCTGAAATATGTGCCAGTTGCGTGCTGCAGTGTTAACACAACACAACGTAATGGTGAGAACAGGCTGTGAGAACAGCCCAACAATGCTCACCGTTTCCTAAAGCGTACCTGGTGCTCACCGTTTATCTGCAAGCTTGCAACTTAGATGGCATCCAGCATCGTGTCAAGCCTGGTCTTGAAAGGAGTCTCTGCCTCTACTGCATGACCCAGCACGCGTGTGCAGTCGAGGCACGGACTGGAGAATATAGTTTTGGCGTCCTTAAAAAAAAGCTGTGTCCCTCGTCTGCTCTTTCTCTCAGCGCAGACCCTCTGTGATGGGAACTGAGAGATCGGTGCCTCCTACACTGCAGGCACAGCAGAAGCCATTTTCCCAGCATCCACTGCTGCAGTCATGTGACCTGAGAAGGTGCCCGTGACTACAGCAAGCACTTTGCCGCTCACACACTTGTAAATGAGCCTTTTTAGGGCCCTAGACTTTGTCCTACGTTAGAAAGTTACATCCCGTTAACAGTTCATTTTCAGCTAAGGATAGACTTTATTATGGTTATCTTCAGATTTTCAGTTAAGTTCAGTGGGATATTTATAGTGTGGCAAATGTGTGCTCCTTTTAAAACTGCCCCTTCTGTTACCTTTAGTGGTTGTCTGTGGGCAGTCCTGTATCTTAGATACAGTGCTGTGTAAATGTTTTGATTAGCATTTATTCATTAAATCAAGCCTTAATCTGTGGACAGATATTCTTAATGTGTTTATGAGTCATGTGTTGGACTGCGTCCCGTCCATCTGGAAATGTGGTGAGAGAGAGAAAGGGAGAGAAAGAGAGAGAGAGAATAAAAGATGAGGTTTTTGCCTTCTGCACAATGTAGAATGTCTATAGATGGCTGTGCTGTGTTTCTCACACACAGTGTCTCACAGGAAATGGGCTGGGGGGGGGAGGTGACTGGGCCTCCTCTGCGCGCCCCCCCCCCCCATTTCTGTGATGACCCAGTTGCCCAGTTGGAAGCTCACAACTTCCTGTTTTTTGTAGTCCCTGTGGTGTGTCCTCAGGGCTGGGGGCTAACTGGTCCCAAAGCAGGAACTTTGTGTGTGTGTGAGGGAGTGTTTGTTTGTTTGTGTGTGAGCGTTTGTGTCTGTGTGAGAGAGAGAGTGCGTGAGTGTGTGTGTGTGTGTGTGTGTGTGTGTGTGTGTGTGTGTGTGTGTGTGTGTTTGTAAGCGAGTATGTGTGTGTGTGAGAGAGAGTGTGTGTGTGTGTGAGAGAGAGAGCGAGAGCTAGAGCTAGAGTGTGTGTGTGTGAGAGAGAGAGCTAGAGTGTGTGTGTGTGTGTGAGAGTGAGAGAGGGTGAGTGTGTGTGTGTGAGAGCGAGAGTGTGTGTGTGTGTGAGTGTGCGTGCGTGTGTGTGTGAGAGAGAGCGAGAGTGTGTGTGTGTGTGTGTGTAGAGAGAGCGAGAGGTGTGTGTGTGTGAGAGAGAGACAGTGTGTGTGTGTGTGTGAGAGAGAGAGAAGAGACTGTGTGTGTGTGTGTGTGTGTGTGTGTGTGTGTGTGTGTGAGAGAGAGAGAGAGCGAAGACGTGTGTGTGTGTGTGAGAGAGTGAGAGCGAGACTGTGTGTGTGTGTGTGTGTGTGAGAGAGTGTGTGTGTGTGTGTGTTGATTTTGCGCAGCCTCTGTAGTGCACAGGGAGAGGCGCTGCTTTGTGTTGCTATGACAGGGCACGGCTCCCTGGCCCAATCACACGGGGCTTTGTGTCACATCAGAGCTCCTGCGGCGGGGTGGAGGGCATTGTCTGAGCTGAAAAAGCGCAGGTGTAAGCTTTCAGCCGGGCCCCGCCCCCTGGGTTTAGGAGCGCTCGGAGGGCATGCACTTTTAATCAGGAGCCTTCTGCTATGTGCCCCTTCAGGTTCTACCACTCCCTCAGCCCTGGACTCCGCCGTCTTCTGTTCATCATCGCAAAAAAATGAAATGTGGAAAAGAAAAACAGGCCTTTATCTTGCCAGATCTTGAGGTGTGCAGCCAGGGCGATGGCACTTTGTATATGACTGCGAGTTTTTTGTCTGTCCCCTGCTCTGGCGGTGTTTGCTTATCATGTGAAGTGCAGTTTTGTCTGTCAGTCCTTTTGGCTAAAAGCGTCTGCCAAATGTCTGAATTGCAGTTTTAAATGGAGTGCGTCTCTGTGTGCATACTGCTCGTGTCCTGGTTCGTGCGTGTGTGTGTGTGTGTGTGTGTGTGTGTGTGGATACTGCCCGTGTCCCGCTCCATGGTTTCTGGTTCTGTGTGCGTGCGTGTGTGTGTGTGTGTGTGTCTGGTGCCTGTAGCTTTCCCTTATCTCCATGCTCTTTTGCCTTCCAGTATGTGAGTGCTTTGCTGTTCTGGAGGATGGGGCTTTGGCTTATAATCTTCAGGAGCAGGAGAGTAAGTTACACATTTCCCCCTTGTCCCCACCCCCACACCCTTTTACACCAATCAGCTCTCCTACACCTCTTCTGCTTAGCCCTCCAACCCCCTTTTACACCCATCAGCTCTCCTACACCTCCTCTGCTCAGCCCCCATCCCCATTTTACACCAATCAGCTCTCTTACACCTCCTCTAGTGAGCCCCTCCCCCCTTTTACACCATTCAGCTCTCCTACACCTCTTCTACACCTTCCTCTGTCCTCCACCCCTCAGATTCCCGGTGCCTTAGCGTAGTGAGCGATGTGTCGCTCAGAGCTCTGAATCTCAGCTCCTCTTCTTTTTTTCTGGGCATCAGTTGTAAAGCGCTTTGGATAAAAGCGCTATATAAATGCGGTCCATTTACCATTTTACCATTTTCCTCTGTCCGGTTCCTCTCTCTCCAGTTGAGCAGTACTACAACTCCAACGTGCAGAAGAGCCAGCTGGTGCAGAATGACATCCGCGTGGCCAAGCGGCTGCAGGACGAGGAGGCGGAGCACGCCAGTCAGGCCGCGCGCCAGCTGTAAGGACCCGTCGCCCGCCAACCTGCCACCCGTCACCTGCCACCCGTCACCCGCCAACCCCGCCCACCTCGAGTCTTCCGCTTCGGACAGCTCACGTTAAAAACGCACTCATCACAAACTAACTCCATCTCACCTGATCTACTTTTATTCTCATTGTCCTAGTTTGCTTTATTAATAACATTTATATAATACCTTCCATACAAACTGTTTGTCTTATTTACTCTTTCATGGTGTGAGATCACAGATATGCGATTAGAATGTTCGTAACCGAACATTCTAATGGTGATGTCACAATCTCCACTGGTAACTGAAAGCAGTGGAGTTCTAGAACACTTGGAATTTTGAGGGAGAAAAAAAACATACCTACAATACCTACTCCTTAAAGGGTTAAAGTTTCTTCAGAGACGTCGAGCATCGAGGTTAGGAGGGCACATGTGGGCTGGTTTAATTGCAGGTGCGTGGTGTATTAATAGCCCTGGTGTTCTAGGCACACGGTCGACCCCTAATCTCAGTTTCCTGCCTATAATTAAATTTTCCGAGAACAGCTAGAGGTGCCCTTGAATCTTTCATTAGTCAGGAGCGGAGGATGCAGAGGGATCCACTCTTCTCCTCTTTTTCCTCCCCCCCCCCCCCAGCGAGGAGCGGGACTCGGAGTACGCGCGGATGATTCAGGAGGAGATCCAGAGATGTGCGGAGGAGGCTCGGAGGAGGGAGGAAGAGGATGAGGTACGGTACTTTCCGTGTGGTTACGCTCTTCCTGTTCTGGCTCCGTAACCCTGTGGTTAACCAGCGTGGTTACGCTACTGCACCAGGGAGGTCCAACCCTGCTGCTCCTGCACATATCCTGTCCTGTAGGTTCTCATGTCAGCCCTAAGTTTGACGCACACAATTCCACTAATCAGCAGCTCAGTGAGATCTCTTAGCTGCTGAACGTGGTGTGCCTTGTTAGGGTTGGAGTGAAGACCTACAGGATGGGGGATCTCCAGGAACAGGCTTTGGCAGCCCTGCTCCACACTCACGTTAGACCTTGATCAACACTGCCTGGGACCTTTCAGTTCTGCCCTCGACCTGGTTCTGGCCTGGGTTTAATGCCACACCTGGTTCTGACCCTGGACAGATGGTAAAACCAGGCCGGGGTAACCGGTAACCCCCTGGAGGGTTTGCTGTTTGGTACTGCGGGCTCCCCACCCGAGCCTTGGAGCTCGGTGATGACAGAGGGCCCAGAAACTCGGCCGGATGCGACCGCTCTCCTGCCTCTGATTTTGGGCCTGTGTCAGAGGCCCAGAAACTCGGCCGGATGCGGCCGCTCTCCCGGCTCTGATTCTGGGCCTGTGTCAGAGGCCAGAACTCGCCGATGCCCCTCCGCTGATTCTGGCCTGTGTCGAGGCCAGAGCTGGCGGATGACCGCTCTCCTGCCTCTGATTTTGGGCCTGAGTCAGAGGCCCAGAGCTGAGGCCAGATGCGTCCGCTCTCCCGCCCCTGATTTTGGGCCCGTGTCAGAGGCCAGCAGCCTGCTCAGCCCAGAGAGCCGTTTCTCTCAGTTACCAGCCGGGGCGATTACAGCTGTAAGCGAGTCCAGACCCGGGTTCATGGGGTCAGAGCCTAAATCACTGCTGTGGAGATCGAGCGCACGGAGGGGGAGGGGCTCTTTCCGCTCAGAGCGGTGCTCCTCACAGGCAACCCGCCCCCCCGCCCCCGCCCCCCCGCCGAGCGTGCCGCAGAGACCTGGGTCCCGCGGTTGGGGTTGCGGAGTCGGCCAGGGGTCGGAGAGATGGACGGACGGTCGGTAGGCCGAACAGTACTGAGCGCGTGCGGGTAACGAGGCCGTAGAGTTCTGGTTCCTGTTCCCGACTGGCCGCTATGCTCTGCCTGCACACAGGGGGCGCTGTGCCTCAGAGCTGATTAAGACCTCTGATGGGGAGCTTCTGATATAGTGCCTCTTGTCTGAGGAAGAAAAGCAGACTGATTAAAAAAAATGAAGGGAGGAGAGAGGTGAAAGGAGGGAAATGATCGGCATTAAAAAAAAAAAAAATCGGTCTTTTTACAGGAGCAGCTACTGTGCCTGCACAGAGCCCTGACCCCAGGAAGGACTGCTTTCACTCATGCTGCTCTCTCTCTCTCTCTCTTTCTCTCCCTCTCTCCTCCCTCCCTCTTCCCTGCTGAAGTTCCCCACCCACGCCCCCTCCTCCCCTCCCGCTGTGGGCGGGCGTTACCGGGACAACGAGGCCCGCGTCCCCCTGGGAGCGGGTGGGGCGTTAGCTTCGGCTGCAGGGTCTGCGTATCGTCAGCCTGGCCTGTGTAAACACTGAGCGGGGTCCTGGGGGTGACACGTCAGCTGGGGGGGGGGTGAACGGGGTCTCAGGCTGGGGACGGGTCTGGGGGGAACCGGGTCCAGGCGGGGGGAGGGGTGGAGCGGGGGGAAGGGGGGTGAGCGGTCTCAGGGTGGGGGGGGGGGAAGGGGGGGATAGCGGGGTCTCAGGCTGGGGGCGGGGAAGGGGTGATACGGGGGTCTCAGGCCTGGGGGCGGAGGGAAGGGGCGTGATAGCTGGGGTCTCAGGGCGGGGGGGCGGGGGGGGCATGGGCAGGCAGGAGAGGGGGCAGAGCAGGAGAGGGGGTAATGGGTCAGAGGTGGTGGAGAGAAAGGGAACCCTCGCTTTCTCATCCTGCATATCTAATTGTTGGACCGCAGAAATCCGGGTGGTTGTTTTGGATTTAAACCTGACACTCTTAGTCGGGGGTTTGCCCTGGTGGAGGCGGCTGTTGATGTTATTTCAAGATATTTCCAGGTGTTAAATCACTTTTAATGTCTTGAAATGCCACCTGGACCAGATTGCCCTAATATCTCAGAAATAACTGTGCTACAGGACGTTTTACAGGGCAATAGGCGATTGTGTGGGTAACTGGAGACTGGACCCCCTCCCAAAGCAAACAGGCTTCATCTAGCAGCGAGAGTTTTAAGGCCATCTTACTTACGCTCTTTGTGCAATTATTTCTGGTGTGGTGGGGGGAAGGGTATGCCATGATTTCGGTGAAGGCGGTGACTGAACGGGCCTCGTTGGCCCTGGACAGGTGTCCCGGCCATTACGCTCTCTGATTGGTGGGTACCGACGGACGCCTGGTCTTGACACACACAGCCGCGTTGGTGTTGACTTTTAACAATGTCTCACTGCTCAAAATGTTAGCCTTGCCGTGAACCTGAGCGTTATGCGTTGCGTTGGTGATACAAAAAGTTGTGCCCCTCACCAACCGTGGCCCCTGGATCAGTTTGAAAGACCTCACTGGCCTTGGTGGGCTTAGTAGAAGTGCTGGATTAGCTGTTCCTGGATCAGGGCCTGCGGGCCCAGAAAGCGAGTGGGGGGAATTGCAGGGCATTATTATCAGCCTGTGTGTGTGTGTGTGCGCGCGTGTGTGTGAGCGTGTGTGTGTGCGTGTGCGTGTGCGTGTGCGAGTGTGAGTGTGTGTGTGAGTGTGTGTGTGGCAGTGCGTGTGTGTGTGGTGTGTGTGTGTGTGTGGTGTTGGTGTTGGTTTGAGGTGTGTTTGTGTGTGTGAGTGTGTGGTGTGTGTGAGAGGTGAGTGGTGTGTGTGTGTGTGTGTGATGTGTGTTGTGCAGTGAGTGCCTGGTGTGTGTGTGTGTGTGTGTGTGTGTGTGTGTGTGTGCGTGGAGTTGTGTGTGAGTGTGTAATGTGTGTGTAGTGCGTAGAGTGTTGTGTGTGTGTAGTGTGTGTGTGAGTGTGTGTGTGTGTGTGTGAGTGTGTGTGTGTGTGTGAGTGTGTGTGTGTGTGGTGTGAGTGTGTGGTGTGTGTGAGTGTGTGTGGTGTGTGGTGTGTGTGTGTGTGAGTGTGTGTGTGTGTGTGTGAGTGTGTGTGTGTGTGTGTGTGTGAGTGTGTGTGTGTGTGTGAGTGTGTGTGAGTGTGTGTGTGTGTGTGAGTGTGTGAGTGTGTGTGTGTGTGTGAGTGTGTGTGTGTGTGTGATTGTCCCTGTCAGGTTCCGCCCAGGTCAGCTCTGGGCCCATTCAGCTGGAGTAAAGGCTGCTTGTGCTGATAGTGCCGGCTGTGCTTGGATGTGCCCTTGATGCAGGAGCGGAGTCTGAGCCAAATTATCCCTCCTGGGTGTGTCACTGTCTGCTGATGGCTGTGGTTTTACAGGAGAGATTCACACACGCCTCTTATGGTGTCTTTTTTTATTTTTGTGTGTGTGTGTGTGCACAGTTTAAAATTAGCTTAAAGAAATGGTTGTTAAATAGCTTATTGTAAAAGTCTGTTACAAGTGTTCTTGGTGTCATTATTTTCTGTTATTATTTTCCTATTTTGTGTTTTTTTTTTCCCCTCCATTTTTGCAATCTGTCATCTTGTCCCTCCCCTTTCCCCAGAGGACGACAATGGCGATAAGCCTTCGGTCTTCATTGTGTATTTTAAATGTATGTAAGGACTGGATGAATGCAATCTTGCATGTATCTTTCATTATTGTTAAATGTGTGAATGTAAATTGAGCAGTGCTGTGTTAAATAAGTGTGAATGTAAATCGAGCAGTGCTCTGTGTGTGAATGTAAATCGAGCAGTGCTCTGTGTGAATGTAAATCGAGCAGTGCTTTGTGTGAATGTAAATCGAGCAGTGCTCTGTGTGTGAATGTAAATCGAGCAGTGCTCTGTGTGAATGTAAATCGAGCAGTGCTCTGTGTGAATGTAAATCGAGCAGTGCTCTGTGTGTGAATGTAAATCGAGCAGTGCTGTGTGTTAAGTAAGTGTGAATGTAAATCGAGCAGTGCTGTGTGTGAATGTGAATCGAGCAGTGCTGTGTGTTAAGTAAGTGTGAATGTAAATCGAGCAGTGCTCTGTGTGTGAATGTAAATCGAGCAGTGCTCTGTGTGAATGTAAATCGAGCAGTGCTCTGTGTGAATGTAAATCGAGCAGTGCTCTGTGTGTGAATGTAAATCGAGCAGTGCTGTGTGTTAAGTAAGTGTGAATGTAAATCGAGCAGTGCTGTGTGTGAATGTGAATCGAGCAGTGCTGTGTGTTAAGTAAGTGTGAATGTAAATCGAGCAGTGCTGTGTGTGAATGTAAATCGAGCAGTGCTGTGTGTGAATGTAAATCGAGCAGTGTTCTGTGTTAAGTAAGTGTGAATGTAAATCGAGCAGTGCTGTGTGTTAAGTAAGTGTGAATGTAAATCGAGCAGTGCTGTGTGTTAAGTAAGTGTGAATGTAAATCGAGCAGTGTTCTGTGTTAAGTAAGTGTGAATGTAAGTCTTGCAGTGCTCTGTGTGTGAATGTAGAGCAGTGCTGTGTGTTAAGTAAGTGTGAATGTAGAGCAGTGCTGTGTGTTAAGTAAGTGTGAATGTAAGTCTTGCAGTGCTCTGTGCCAGTGACTGTTTAACACAGACGGGACTGCTGGAGGGCAGCTGCTGGTCAGAGGAGACCTGTGTCTCTCAGTGACAGTGACAGGTGCCTTTAAGAAGCTTGTGCAGTCTTAACCGACCCCCCACCCCCCCCACCCCATCCCCTAGACAACTTACGGCGACCCTGCACCTGGTGTGACTGGGCCCCATTGTGTCCCAGCGTCTCAGACAGGCTCCCGATTACACCGGCGGCCGGCTAATGATCCGGCTCAGGCCCCAACCCGCTTCACGCTTTTACGCATTAAAGCAGCGACTGTAGAGTCGCCTTTCGCGCTCGCGTCCCGTTCCGGTCCGTTCCGCTAGGCCTCGGGCCGGGCGGCAGTCTCCTGGGACACCGGCATGGCACTGAATAATTTAGGCCCGACAGCCGACCCCAAAATGAGTTTGTGTTTTTAGGACCGCCTCCTTTTCGTGGAACCTGTTCTGAACACTGCAGGTTGTTCAGACTTCTAAAGACCCACTTCCTTTCATGGAAAGTGTTTTTTTACACGTTTTGCTCGTTTTTCAAACTTTTTTGTCACTTTAGTCAGTAAATAGTGCTCCTTTGTCCTTTCTGATTCACACACACACTTTCTCTCGACCCGCCCTCTTGTTAACTCTTTTTGCAGGGCCGAGCTGGCTCCTGTTACACCTGGAATAATTGCAGCCGAAAGGGGAAACGATTGTAATGCCTTCATTTCTTCGTCGTCGTCTTTTTTTTTTTTTGTCTGAAGCCCCAGGCTGTGGCTTGTCCTTCAGCTGTGATGTAAAGCATCTGTCACCGTATTGTTTTACTTGAGCTGTGCTGCCACCTAGTGGATTTGGTGTGTATGCGCAACCAAATTTCTCTTCACGCTTCAAAAAGGGCAAGTTCAAGTCAGCCGTGAATGGCTTGTTAAATGTGGGAAAAGCTCACGTTTGAGACTTTTCTTGCTCTGACCAGGAGCATGTGCTTAAATTGCATTTGTTGAGTGATCATTAAGTGTAATGGAAAAAGGCTAACTTTACAGCAGGGCCAGTACACATGCAGGGTGGTTTTGATTTTAGTGTACAGGGGAAACTTAGTGAAAACCAAACCACAGGGTGGCAATATTAGTCTGGGACCGCCCTCAGAAGGAAACTGCCAGTGTCTGCAGTACATACTTTACCTCTTTGCATGCGTGTGTGCGTATGTTTCTATGTGCGTGTGTGTGCATGTGTGTGTGTGTGTGTATGTGTGTGTGGTTGACTGTACGTATGTGTGTGTGTGTGTATGTGCACCAGGGTGTGTGCGTGTGTCAGCGCGTGTGTGTGTACGTATGTTTGTGTGTGTGTGTGTGTGTGTGTGCACATGTGCATGCATGTTTGTGTGTGCATGTGTGTGCGGTGCTGGTGTGTGTGGTGCCGGTGGGGTGTGCATGTGTGCGTGTGTGTGTGTGTGCACGTTTGTGTGTGCACGTGTGTGCGTGTGTGTGTGTGTGAGCTTATGTGTGTGTCCGTGCACATGTGTGAATTCTTAAGGTGAAATGAGTCAGGTGAAGGTGCGGGGGGCGGTTGGCGGTGCGGGGTGAACCTTTTTGCTGTGCGGTGTGGAAACTCCACGCCTCTGGCCCGACCGCCCTTTCCCGAGCCCCCGAGCTCGCTGTCCGCCCGCCCCCCTGCCCGCCTGCCCGCCCGGCTGGCGTTCTCAGCACCCGTGGCGTACTCGCCGTGTTGGCGGGCGCGTCGGCGCCCCTGGCCTCTCGCCCGAGCCGCCTCCTCTGCAGCGAGCGCACGGGTCTGTGCGGTTTCCTGCCCGCGGCGTGACGTCAGCGCAGAATGTGCCAGAACTCCTCCTCTCCTCCTCTCTCACTGCAGATACTCCAGGAGGCTTTCTCTTTTAATCAGTACCGATTGGGGAAGACTGACATGACTAACTTTTTCTTTTTTTTTTGTTGGTTCGCTATAGTCTTTCCTGTGTGATCACAGGTCACAAGCCAGGGTGCATTTTGGGCAGCGTTGTGCCCGGAGGTCAGTTTGTGTAGAGTGTACGTTACATTAAAGAGGAACCCTTGGCATTTTGAGTTTTTATTTTGCCTGCTGTGATGCGTCTGAAATGAGTTCTGTCTCTTAATGGCTGCTCTTTCTGTTGAGTGTACTGTTGACACCGTGTCGACAAAGCGATGATTAATTGGGCTGAGAGACCCATCATGATAATTTTGATTGGTGGGAGTTGTCCAGTGGCTCGTCAGAGTGGAGCCTCACTTTTCAGTCTCATGAGCTGCTCCAGCTGTTTTTCTGCATGCGGCTTATTTGGAAAAACTTCCTGTTTTTTTTAATTTTTTTTTTTAAACACAATCAATCAAATCAAATTTTATTTGTATAGCGTATTTTTACAGCAGTTGTCACAATGCGCTTTACAGACAACCCTGGCCTAAACCCTCACAGGAGCAAGCCTAAGGCAACAGTGGCTAGGAAAAACTTGCCTCGTTCCTCATTGGGGGAAAACAATGCCTCATTCCATTCCATTCGGTTAGCAGTAGTGACTGTGACATCAGCATTAGAAGGTTCAGTTAAAAACACTCTAATCACGTATTTGCGATCTCACACCTTGAAGAGTTAAATTATTTCTGCAGGATCCAGTTTCTGCTTTGCAGGTTATGCATAAGAGCACGTCTGGCTGTAAAAATCCCATTTTCATTTATTTGCCGTTGTACGTAAGCCTGTGTTTCAGGGAAAAGGCCTGTGTTCCCTTTATTACACCCCCCACAGACTCGAGTGTTACTCTCAGCTGTGGGCACACTAGTGAGTTTTAATTTCCTTAACAAGCAAATGTTCTTCCCTGTTAAACCCAACCTGTGGATTTATGTTCGTTACAATTTCAAAACCCATTTCAAGGAAACGTGTGATTGTGCTGATTATTACCAGTCATAACGGTTTGGTATTGTGTTGTTTATTAGGTTTTAAAATGATCTCTTAAGGCTTCCCCCCCCCCCTTGGAAATGTAGTGGTTTGACACGTTTTATATACAAATCCAGATGAGCAAGAAGGTAATTTCTGTTCCATTGCATATCCTCCAGGCACAGTTGATCGGAGTTTTGGCGGAAAAAAAAACAGTTGACACAAGAAAAGGAATTGCTGTGTATGCGTGCGCACAATCATGTCGGAGTTCATCACACCGTTTTGGTCACAGTTTGATTGTTTGCTGATTGCTCAGAAACTGTCTCCACAGGAAATGGCTAAGCGCCTACAGGAAGAGGAGGAGCTGGACATCAGGAGGCGGAGGCTGGACAGCGGTTGCCATGGGGACAGCGGTGACGTCCTTCTCGGAGAAGGTATGGCCGGGATTGGCCTCTGGTTGGCCGTCCAGCCGCAGGCCTACAGCGTTCATTTTGTGGGGTGGGTGGCGGGGGGGGGGGGGGACTGTTAACGTAGTACAAATACCGTACGTCGAACTGAAAATTTTCCATTTACTTGGTTGATCGCCAAATGGCTCGGGATCTTTTCCTGGAAGCGCTGTGGACTTAATGCGGTGACTGATATTTCATTAAAGCGGGTGACTACAACGGTCCCTTAACAGATAGACGCAGACAAGGCGGCAGAAGAAGCAAGACTCAGGGTAGACTGTTCTGCCTCTCTGATTGAGAGTGAGCCTGCTGCGACTGCGGGGCGTTGGGGGGGGGGGGGGGGGAGGGGGGTCAGCAGAGCGCTGAGCTGGGGTGCGCACAGCGGGGGCCCTCCCTTTCCGCTTGCGCCATTGCGGTGTGTAATTCTGGGTAAGCAGATGCGATCGCAGGGGACCGCTTTATCACATCAGAGGAAGTGTCTCACGCCACCCCCCCCCCCCCCACCCCTTTTATCTCCACCTGTCCTTCACCTCCCCAGCCAGAGGTGTATCTTGTGCA
The DNA here is from genome assembly GCF_018555375.3 of Anguilla rostrata. Classification (NCBI taxonomy): domain Eukaryota; kingdom Metazoa; phylum Chordata; class Actinopteri; order Anguilliformes; family Anguillidae; genus Anguilla; species Anguilla rostrata. The sequence continues at coordinate 35,067,850 of NC_057945.1, read as the reverse complement.
TCTTTGGTAGAAGTGGGGTAAAAGTCACAAACCTCCACCTATCCGAGCGGTCATCTCCCTTCAGCGACAGCTTTGACGTAGGTACTGGCGCAGAAGGTCTTAAAGCTGTAAAGTCACAAGGCTGTTTTTTTTTTTAAAAACAAAATGGACCCCGTGGAAAGGGTTTGTTTCTGACGTTCCGGCCGTGTGCGGGTCTGCTGAGGGTCACAAACCTGAAGCGTGCGGCCTCTTACCCAGGGGAGACACTCCTTCCTCATACCACTAATTCGGAGGGAATGCGTATCCACTGCTAAAATTTAACGTGTTAGAAATAGCAACCCTTGGTGCCCTTTTAATTGCAAACAGCCGCTGGTCGGCCTGCGCTTGTTAAAACGGTGGTGAACGTACGCTTCCTCTCTCCGGTGGATCTGTCCTCTCTGTTCGACGCGCTGGTGAAGGGTGGCTTGCTTTGCGCGGAACCTGTGAGTGTGATCTGGTAACGGCTGAGGTGTACTGCTCTGCACGACGTCCGTGCAGAAGTGCTGCTCCGGGTCCGTCTCTGCTACGTCTCATCAGACCTGTGAAACAGCGTGTGTGTGTGTGTGTGTGTGTGTGTGAAACGAACACGCAACTGCATTTGAAACTGGCCTCAAAGGCTGTTGCGTTTCCATCCAGGTTGCGCTCCCCTCAGAAATGATCAAATCATCATGCAACTTAACACGGCCAATGCCACAGTGTTGATATTCGACATTGTGTGACCACTTAAAAAAAAAAATAAATAAAAATAAAAATTGGGGGGTTCAGAAACGGTCGATTATCATGGTTTTGAAACGCAAATTGAACAAAAAAAAAAAAAAAGGTAGTATTCTTGAGCGAGAAAAGCAAACTTGGTCATATGGGCTTACAGGATATGATCAGTAATTCACCCTTCTATCTCAGGGTTGTTTTCACAAGGTATTAAAATGGTAACACTTGAGTGTAGAGGCTTCCTTTGAAGGAAGGCTTCATTCACTGAGTGAAGGTCTGGGTGGGGCAGCGGTCTCGATGGTGCGGAGGTTTGGTTGGTGCAGAAGTGACGCAGTCTGCTGATTTGAGCACAGTGATTGGTGCTGGTGTAGAGCAGTCTTTGCGGGTCTGAAGGCTGATTGGTCAGCAGTGATCGTGCTGGCGGTGCGTAATTGTGGAGCGTGTGGACCAGGCTTTGCTTTGGGATGCTGGGCTCTGACTGCGCGCGACTTTGCTAGCCTCCGCTAACTCTACTTCCAGCTGCATGGCCCCTGGACCGACTAACCCCTCCCCCTCAACCCCCCCCCTTCCCCCCCGAAAACCAGACCTCACACCTTTCCTACACCCCCCCTACCAAAAACCCACGCACCCCCTGTGCAGGCCCATGGCTCTCTGTAGACCCCACGGCGTCCTGCATGCTAGCTGGCCCACCCACTCGGTTCCCTCTGGCTGTGCCAGGCCCTTGGGCTCGGTCTGAATGCGGTTTTAACGCACAACGCAACGCCGTTGGGCCACACGAGCATGTTTCACAGCTCGGAGGTCTCTGAAAGGAAGAAAGGGTGGAAACGTCGTATCAAAAATAGTATCCCTTATTTTCACACCGAGTCCTCTTCTCAGTCACGCACGAGTTGGTTTTTGATAATGCTCACAGTCAGATGATGTCACTTCCTGTCCGTTGTGCCGTAATGTGTGCCGGAATGAGCTTTTAATCCCACTGTGGCACCCCTCGCCTGTATTCACCTGTAGCGTCTCCTTGGTAACCATGCACCATTGTTGACTGCACCTGCCTGATACCACTAACTCCCTCCCTCCCTCCCCCCTGCACTCCCGCCCCTGCTTTGTGTCTGGCCTGTTTGAAGAGCGTGCCAGTGTGCCTGAGCGATCCCGTCCACGTCGGCCCGTTCGCGCCCGCCGCGGCCCCAGCACCAGCCCCAGCCCCGACTCCAGCTTCAGTGAGGGAGAGACTCGCGCCCCTCCCACCAGCAGGGGGCGCTCCTCCAGGTCGAACACTGACTCCGACTCTGCGGAGCCTCCCCGTGAACCCCGGAGCCCCGTCCTCCAGAACAACAGTGTCCCCCAGCAGGCCTCCAGACAGAGCGATGCCCTGCGGCTGATTAGAAACCTTCTCCGGGAGTCTTTAGGCCCCACCTATAACTTCGATGAAGAGGTCTTCCTTAGACCCCCCTCCGTGCCAGCCTACAGGCTGCAGAAACGACTCAACACCGCCCCCTCTGGTCACCAGGGGCTTGACCGCCACTCACAGGGAAGGCGGAACCACAGTTTCCCCAGCAGTGATAGAGCGGGGGAAGGCTGGGAAGAGGGGGCGGGGGGATCAAGGAGGAACGGGAACAGGGATGAGAGGTGGCATAGCAACAGCTACCATGGAGATACGAGGCGGGAGGACGAGTATCATAGCAACGACGCGAGATATCAAGACAGGGTGTCCTACAGCCAGACTTACAGAGAGGGCGGAGAGTACAGTCAAAGGCACGTCCACTTTCAGGATGACAGGCGGCGCTACAACAGTTACCATGCCGACAGCAGGAGAGAAACCGCTACAGGCGGCTACCAGAACAATTTCTTAGATAGGGGCGTGGCTGCAAGGCGTAGCAGCTACGGCGAATCGCGGCCGGTGCAGCGAAGCGGCAGCCAGGGTAACCAGGACGTGCACCGGACCGGGGCCGGCGGCGTCCACCATCTGAGTCAGGTCTTACTGCGCACTGTGCCCGCGAGGCGCAGTTACCACGGAGACGTCAGGGACAGGAGGAGGGAGGCGGGCCGAGACGACCGCAGGGCGTACGGCGACCAGGGCGCGCAAAGCGGGCACCGGGTGAGCGCCCGGGAAAACCCGCCTATCCAGGAGGACAGGGTCTACCGCCCGGGCGATCACCGCGACAACCGGTCCGCGGGCCGGGACCACGGCGACCGGCGGGAGAGGGGGGCAGGTAGCCATGGGAACGGGTGGGGGAGAGAGGAGGGCGTGGCCGGCAGGGACAACAGGTCCGCGAGCCAGGACCACGGCGAGCGGCGGGAGAGGGGGGGAGGAGGTAGCCGTGGCAACAGGTGGGGGAGGGAGCAAGGCGGGGCCGGCGGGGATCGCGGTCACGGCGACCGTAGGGTGAGGCGGAGCGTGAGCGAGCGCTGGGGGGCGAGCGAGCGCTGGGGGGCACGCGAGGAGGAGCCGGGCTCCAGCTCGGAGGAGGAGGAGGAGGAGGAGGGGAGGTGGAGGGTTGAGAGGCGACGGAGTGAAGGTGGGGGACAGAGGGAGGAGAGGCCGCCGAGCAGAGGCGTCCGGCGCTCCATCAGTTTCTCCGGCAGGACGCCGCCCCCCGCGGCCGGACACAGGGGTGCAGGTAACCCCAATCTGCGGGACCTCTCTCTACGCCCGCCGTAAAAAAGCCCTGCTTTGGGACGAGGGGAGTTTGCTGTGGCAGTTTGAGTTCTCGCTTTCCACTGGTAGTGTTTTTTTTAATTTTTTTTTTATTTTTAGGAAGGCCTCTGAAAATCTGCTTCATTTATTTCCTGTTTAAATCTGCTGGGTGTGCTTTCACTACAGTACAGAGGCTGTGGACCCCTGATCATCTACAGTCTGGTCCCTGTGCATCCAGGATCTTTCCGGCATCTTTCCGGTCTTTCCGACTCAAAAACGCCTCTAGCGTTATTATTTTTTCTGCGTGTAAACCTTTCTATCCTGGTGTTCAGCCTGGCTGTGTTGATGAGTGCTGCTTACAGGGTGTATTGTTCAGGCGGCCATTTTGATGCTCTGAGAGAATTGGAGCCCTATTTCCCTCCTTATTCAGGAGTATTGCAGAGACATGAAAATCCATCTCATGGCAGGCAGCGTGTGTATGTGTGTACATGCTGTGGTGCTCTCTACACCTCATAAGCATACCTGCTAATTAGATTCTGATTGGTTAAAGATGGGGGGAGATAGGATGTTTTGTGGTTGGACAACAACAGGAGTCCTGTAGGACTGTTTGCATGGGGTTCATGCAGGAGCTTGAACCAGACTTGGCCCTAAACGTTAAACTGCACAAATGCGTGTTGTCATACCGGCACAAAAGAACACCGCCATGCTGAAGCTCTTCTGGCTCAAGCTCTCCAGGACGCCCCGCTAACGGTGTTACCTTGCAGGGCCGGCCCCTCGACGGGACGGGGCGAGCCTGGAGCTCAGGGAGCTGGGGCAGGTGCTGCGGGACGAGGAGCTGGCCCGCATGCTGCAGGAGGAGGAGGAGGAGCGGCTTCTGAGGAAGGTACCGGCAGCCACGGCGCCCCTTGCTGGCCCTCTTGCGCCGCTGCGCACCCTGTAGTCTGCAGGTTTCTTTCTCTTAAGCACTTGTGTCCCTTTCAGAGCCCGACGTCTCCGCGAAGCCCGCAGGACTTCAACCCCAGGGGGGATTTCAGAGTTGCCCAGGTGGCCCAGGATGAGGTGGGTGGAGCCAGGAGATTGGGAGGGGAACGGGGAGGGGTTGGTGTGCCACACTCAGTTAAAGATTCCAAGATAAAAAGCTAAGCTTTGGACATGGGAATGGCTCTTGTCTCCAAAGGCTGGTCTTTCTGGGTGCAAATGGGAAGCGTCCATTAGCCAGTTTGACCGGTGGGCTGTGATTGTGCGACAGTGCACTTTGTCCAGGGATAGGGTGCGATGTTCAGCCCGGTGCCTCAGGTTACCACCACGTTAGTCTGGCCCAGTGTGACGCCGGACACCCACACTGCCACCGGGTGGCGTCGGTGAGAGAAAAGTATTTCGCATTCTAGTGGCATTCTAGAAGCCCCTTCCTGTAGGATGGAGTGGCCTGCAGACTGTGCAATGGTCACTGCTCATAATCCAGTGAAGCAAACCCAGGTGATTGGAACAAAATGCTGGGGACGACAACTTCCCGAACTTTCCGATTTTCCACCTCTGGTGGTTTCCATTCAATTGGCAGCCAGATAAGGTCGTGAGAAGCAGGTGTGCGGACTCTTGAGCCAATCAGTGGCTTAACTGAATCACTGGTGCTGAGACACACTGAAACCCAGCAGGACTGACACCTGTGGTCCGGTGCGTCACAGGAGCGCACTCACTTCAGCTGTGCTGGTCCTCATACAGGTGTGGTTGGCACCGTACTGACTGGGGGGCGTTAAATTCTCATCTGAAAATTGTCGGGGGGGTGGGGGGGGGATGGTAAATATTCCTTTTTAAGTTGCATGTGGTCACGCGCTGCGATTTCCTTCCAGGAGATAGCCCGCTTCATGCAGCGAAATGAGAGGAAGACCCAGCGGCGGTCAGGTGACCCCGAAGGTCAGGGGTCGCAGCGGGAGCACGACGACCCAGGCAACGGCCAAGAGAGGAGGTCAGCTCGGGAGAGAAAGGTACTTCCTAAAGCGGCGAAAGTCACATGACCCAGCTGTCACGATGTGCAATGACACATTTAGTGAAGCATTTCCTGTCACACGCACTCAGAACTTTATTTCAAGCTTGGAACAAATCAAGTGGTTACAGGCCAAGCGTGGGCCTCTCTTCACATTAAAAGTCTGAAGCAGCCAGCGATCCAGTTGTAGTTTCTGATGTCATAAAAGGGAGGGTGACACAATTATAGTCAGTGTGATGTCACAAAGGATGGTAGTTCTACAAGTGCAGCCCCTGTGATGTCACAGAGAAGTGTTGTTACGATGCTGTTCCGCCTCAGGTGGAGGTGCCTCAGGGGCCCCGGCTGAGGCTGGACTCTGAAGGGTTAAACTCGCCTAGTGAGGACCTGTCCCCAGAGTGCCAGCCCCCCAGTCCCAGCTCTGCGGCATCGTGAGTCCCTGTCCCAAACGCCTGTCCGTCTGATGTGTGCTGTACATTATGTACTCTCTGTCACTCTCGCGTGCGCACACACACACACACACACCCACATCACACCCAAAACGTTCACACGGTACACACACATACACACACACCAAAATGTCACACGACAGTACATGCACACACACACACACACTATACACACACTCACGCTCACACACACACACACACACACACACACACACACACACACACACACACACACACACACACACTCACGCTCACACACACGCACACACACACACACGAGTAAGACGCTGTGCAAAGCATGCTGTGAGAGACGTGTAAACAGGTGGAAACGGTGCTAGAGCAAGCACACTTTTCTGACGCCTGGTCTAACGCAGAGGAAATGGTGGAGGCCTCCTCTTGTGGTTTGTGGTGATCTCGAAGATCTGCGCGAGCGCTTCGTCACCGATCGACAGCACGTGGGCCCGTGACCTCACCCGTGATGTCATTGCAGGCAGCTGCAGGCCGTGAGGAACATCGCGGAGGAGCTGGACCCCACCTTCAGGGCCATACGGCGGGACAGCAATCCAGCGGGACAGGCCTCCTCTGGTACGGGCCAGGGACCCCCCCCCCCCTCAAAAATGAGCTGGGACACGTCCAGGGGCTTATCCTGCTCTTAATAAATAAATGCATTTCACACTGTTCCTCTGAATCACTGGCCCCATATGTGTGTGCTCTGCTACTGCTTGGAGCGTCTTTGGGATTCCTGTGTCTTTAGATTATTGAAATGTAGATAATCTCTTTCCTGCTTCTCTTTTTTTGTCTCTGTTTTTGAATTACAACCTAAAGGTAGGAGTTAGGTGTGTGGGGCATTGTTATACCTACCTATATTTACCCTTGGGTTAGGCAAATATGTTGTTTTTCCAGTGTATAGCACTCCATTCTAATGCTATTTTTAAATTGCTTGTACACCCATTATAAAATTTAAAATTAAAATGAATTCACATAACTGTAGTGTGACTCACATGCAATCAATGGTGGATTAAGACTGCTCATCTTGATCAATGCAATTATGTTCTTCACAAATTTTGGGTGTGTGAAATGTTGATAGTCTGGATAAGGTTGGGAGATGTCCAGAACTGCTCTGTGGCATCTTGTGGAGTTTTTATGTGAGTGTGACTCATAAAATATGCAGAAAATTTTGGGCCCGTTCCCCATTTAATTTTCCTTTTTGCCCCTAGCTCTCTCGACCAGTCCCTCTTCTCCCTCCGGTCTCCATGACTACACGCCGGAGCCCACCTTCGTCCCGCCCACCAAGCGGCAGAGCGACAAATCGACGCGCTCCAAAGCCAAAGAGAAGAAGGAGAGCTGTAAGCAGCAGTGACTCCGCACCCCCCTCCCCCCACGCTTCTACAGAGCCCCGCCCCTGCTACAATGCCACGCCCACATTTATGAAACTCCATCCTGCACTTCCCTGACCCCCCCCCCCCCGGAACGTTGGTGGCACCTCTTCTGGGTCGGAGGTCAACGATTGGCCGTTGGAGCAGGCAGTGAAGGTGGAACAGGAAAGGCTGAAGAGGTGCAGAATGCCGGTCCTTGGTCCCCCCCCCCATACAGCATGCTGTGCTGCCATTGGCTGTCGAATCTGATCCTTCGAGCGCATCGTAGTAGTCCTCCATTTTGTGAATGAGGGGAGCCACATGCATGAATTCCCAACCAGCACTTACTCCTTCTAATTCTTCATTGGGGATGAACTTTTCTTGTTGTTGTGGGGAGAAATAGACGCTGACCACTGACCCAAGATGTGGGGGGTTGGCCTCAAAAGGGAACAGTTGACAATCGCAAATTTTTTTGCAATTATTATAATTTTTTTCTGTAATTTTTTTTTTTTTTTTGGTTAAGCAATTTTACTGCAGCTGTGTAGTTCTGCAGAGATTCTTTTCAAACAGCAGGGTACTGTTCCTTTTGTGTTTCTTTGTTATTTAGAGGGCTTAAAAAACCACCCTGAGCTTTGGTCCATTGCCCTGTAGGCTCCCCGTTCCTGCCTGTCTGAAAGGTGCAGTTACCTCACAGCTGGACTGCGGCTGTATCTCACTGTCTCGGTGGACAGGTCCCTCTTGCTTTCCGGTCTCTGCGTGATCTCTGCTGTAGCCGTGTGCCTTGATATTCCTGCCCCCCCCCCCAACCCTAACCCTAACCCTAACCCCCCAGGACACACTGCTTCGCTGTGTAAACCTGGCCGCTGTAGGTTCAGTTAGCACAATCCTAAATGCGGTAAATCAATGGCAAACATAAATCATTAACATAGCATTTGGGGGGGGGGGGTGTGATTCGAATGTAATTATTCCTCAAGATGTTCGGAACGTTCTAGTGGCCTTTGTCAGAGCAGTGTCTTCAGTTAATGGGGTAAGAGGGGGTGGATGTGGATAACGGGTGGGGGAGGGATTTTTTGGGGGGGGCGAAGTTTCTCATTTTGTGGGACAGTCTGGCGACAGAAATATCAGCCTCGCTAATATCGCTAACTTCGCTCCCGCGTTTCGTCGGGGCTGCTGAGGCGACGGTCGCCGTCGTTCTGAATCTTCTAATTTTCACACCTACGACCTCAGAGTTCCGAGTTCCGACGTGTCTTCCCTCTGTGTTCCTCACGCGCACTGGTGATTCACCCAGCTGGGGCGTCGCCACGATGAGCAAGTGTGTAGAGTGACTACGCGGTTCTTAATGCCGAATTCTTGATTTAAGGAAGTCAGGTTTAATTTAGAAACCGTTTCTGCTCTTGCGCCACGTTATACCCAGAATCTGCATCCGTGGCAGTCCTTGATCCCTCGAAAGTTTGCTGTTTACTGAAATTAATAAGAAAAATGGAGTATCTTGTATTAGTCAGCGTTCAGGACACGGTAAAATAGTATTACACACACACACACCAGTGGATGTGTGCGTTTGTGTGCATTCTCTATGCATGTATAAATATCAATTTAATATTTCTTTGCTTTGTCATCCTGATTTATATTATTTTATAAATACTTGCCATAGGTTTATATGTTAAACCCTGTAACTGTTTATTTTTATATCAGAACCTGCTATATTTGTGTATGATAGCTTAGAAATGTTTTCTCACTTACCACAGTTGCTATGGAGATGTTTTTGAAGTAGACATTCAGCCATTGGCCACAGTAAGGCTTTTTTATTTTTTCCAGTAGATTAATTTTACTTTGAGACACTCTTATGGTTTTGGAATTGGGACTGAAATACTTTGGTCTGGAATCCCTCGTTGCTTTGAGCCAAATCCATCTGTTCACGCTTGATCTTTTGTTTTATTTTAAGACTTAAGAAAATGAGTCGTTTTTACTTTCCAGGATGGACCTGAATGAAACTCTACTGGATTCACCTCATTTGCAGTGAAAGTTGATTTCTTTCAAACAACCTCATCTACAAAAAAAAAAGACCATTGCATTTTGGACCTTTACTAAATTAACAGTCAAATAAAAAGGATCCAGTGTGTACCCAAAGGAATTATACCCTCGCTTTTGAAACTGGGAATGTCAGTGGGTAATTAGTGGAAAGCCCAGTTCGCCGAGTTCCACCCCAGTTATAAATTCTAAATTCTGTTGGCATCATTGTTTACATTCTGAGAATGTGCCGGTCGTGTCCTGGCACCTGCTGCCCTCAGATCTTCCTCTTGGAGAAGCACAGGCAAACGTGCGAAGCTTGTGGTGTTCTGGAAGTAAACCTCGGCGCCCCATTTATTTAAAACTTTCACGAGGAGAATGATGGGATCGTGACCTGGGGGAAGAGCCATGTAATCTGGCTCTTCAAACCCCGCCCCCCCCCCCCATCCCCCAGATATTTCTCTCTCCATATCATTTGCTTTATAGCTTCTTTTTTTTTGTTGTTTTATACCCAATGCTAAAGTTAACTCCTGCCAACACAGGACTGACTCCCAGGTGTGAACAGAAGCAGAAACAGGAACCCAGAGGGATATGGTGCCTGCTTCATATTAGACTGCAGTGGAATCACAGAAACCCCATTAACTGTGAAGCGGTTTTCACTGTTTGAATAGTACATGGGGGAGAGAAATCTCAGTTGAATAAATTGGGAATGTGTGTTCATACGGCTATGCTGGCATTGCAGGTAGTTGTGATCTGCACGGTTTTTGAATTATGTTTCATCCTCACAGATCTCCATTCCATTATTCTCTCTCGAAATAAAGTGCTGGTGCTTGAGACATGTCTGCGCGTGTGTGCATTTTAACGCTGTGTTCGGAAACGCAGCCTCTGCGCTGGTTTAGTCGGACATGGCGGGCCTGTGTACATCCGCCTCATACTGAATCCTCCTGGCGGCTGGGTGCAAGCCTGATGCCCTTTTGCGATTTTTACCCAGGATAAATATAAGTCAACCTCAACCTGAATTTTTGAGGATTAAGGTTGAGGTTTCATTAACAGTCCCAGGACTTAATTTATCATTTAAAGCAGTGTGCTGAAAGTGCAGCACACACTGGTGACCCACACACAGCCACCCGCCATAACCAGGCCAGTGTGTGTAAGCCTTGCACTCTGAGCCAGATCCATCCGGCCCACTTCCAGCAGTCTATGACTGGGGAGAGGATGTGGTTGGACGGTGGGCTGAGTTCCCACAGCTTAAAATAAGTGCCGGCACACAAGACCAGGTCAGCTCGTCAAAGAGCAAAAACGTAGCAGTGCTGGTCCTGCGTACCGGGGGGTACAGGTCCACTTCAATTTAAAAATATTTCATGAATCTCTTCCCACCCCCTGTACCTTTCCCTTCCTCTTCTGCTTTCTCTTCCTCCCTCCCTCCCTTCCTTCCCCTCCCACCCCCTCTTCATTTTGAAGTGTAGCTCTTAACTAGGTGTGTTCCTTAGGCACGCGCCCGGCCCGAGGAGAGCTGGGTCCGAGCGGCGCTGTCTCCGTTGTCTGAGTGGAGGCGCTCACCCCGGCGCTGTCCCGGCGCGGGTGGCTCTGTGTGGGTCACCGGTGTGTGCTGCACTTTCGGGCCGAGCAGAACTGGGGGATCTCCCGGAGGGTGAAACGGCACTGCTGACGTACCGCGAGCCGTAGGCTTGCCCACGACTTTTTAAAATAGCCCTGATTTTCCGTCACTGCACACGTACTTCTGCAGTAGCCTAACCCCCCCCCCCTCCCCCACCCACTCCCCACCCCCCACACACACTCTCTGTCTGTCTGTCTCTCGTTCTTTCTCTCTCGCTCTCTCTACCTCGCTTTTTCTCTCCCTCTCTCCTTTCCCTCTGTTTCTCTCCTCTCAGCTTCTCTCCCTTGCCCCCCCTCTCTCTCTCTATTCCTTTCTTTCCCCTCTGTCTCTCCTGCTCTTCTCTTCTCTCACTCTATCACTCCCTCTTTCTATCTCATGGCCCATGTACAGTACACGTTGAAAACAAAGATTGTTTTTCTTCTGACTTGGGGAAGTCACCTTTTATCCACGCAAACACCTCTCATTAAAGGAAGCACAACAAACACTTCAGCCCCTAACTGAATCCTTCACTTTTATTACAACAATAAAAAATACATTTGTTTTAAGTCATAAATTATCCTTCATTCCAATGGAATCTTTTTTTTTTTATTTTATTTTTTTTTTTTTTAAGAAACATCAAACATTATTTCAATTGTGTACATTTACAAAATACACGGCATGATATTTTCAGACAAAATTCAAACGTTTGAATTGTGTTCTGTAGCACAATGAACATAACTTTTAACATTGACCACAGAGTTAAAATCAGGAAGTATACTGTAGTAGCTGACAACCAGTGTTCACAGTGCCATATTTAATGTCATTTACACAGGCATTGTACTCATATCAGTAACAGCCTCATACGACAGTCAATTTTACAAGCTTGACATTGCAAAGGAACTTAATCCTTAAATTTGTCCTGTATGAGGTAACATTATTCTCTGGTCATTTGTGTATTTAGAAATTTAGATAATTTCTTTCTAGAAGAGTAAAAATTAAATAAGACCGTTCAGCTTCCAAGCTTATTCTGGTGTGTGTGGTCCACTGCTGTGTTTTTAAGACAGGCAATTTGTCTTTTGAATGAGACGATGTTAATTAAGTCAAGTGACGTACCCACTCACACATTGCTTTGTATGGAAAGCTATAGTAATATAAATGATTTTAAACAATTCAGGAATTCCTGGGGAAAATGCCATATAAACCAGTCCTGGATGTATGTAGAGTGCATGTGAGGATAGCTAACGACACAACGAAAAAGCAGATTGTTGCATTATAAATAATTCTCTGCAAAATCAGAATCTATAGTTTCCCCGGAGGACCTGAAAGGACATTGACAATGACAAAAGCCATTTGTGGCCCACGGTAAATCTGTTTACAAGTAGACAAGTAGACAATGAATATATTAACATGAAATAATTTTCTAGCATAAAATAGAAATTAAAAATAGAATGTCACAGTGAAACTCGCGGTTCCCTTCCCATTAAACCCGATGGCCGATGTCCGGCAGCGGCTGAAAGATTTCCCGTGAAAGCGTCGTTTCTGTAGCTCCTCCCACTCAGGGGCCCTGCAAGTGAGCAGCTTAGTGAAGCAGAGTGCGTGCGACGAATGTTCCAGAACACTGCGGTTACCGCGAGGACGCGCCGACCCCTCCCCCCCCCCCCCCCCCCCCGCCCTACCCCACCCCACCCCACCCCACCCCCCTACCCCGCTACAGTCAGATAGGGGGGCTGGGTGTGAGGGTGGGTTCTGGTGCCCTTCACACTGTGAGGAGTTTGACTTCAGATTCGAGGGAGGCCACAGACTCCAGGCTGCTGCCCTGCTCCTGCTGTGGGAAGCAGCAGGTGCTCTCCTGCTCCACCAGACGCCTGAACTCCATCGAAACTGAGAGGCGGAGGGAGAGGGAGAGAGGGAGGGAGAGGGACAGGGGGATAGGATAAGACATTAATGCAACACTTCAAAATTTAGCCTTTGTTTGTGTAGTGCCTTTAAAGGACACTGTAGTGCACTTAGTGTAAAGACAAAACCACGATACTTCTATTAAGGACGACATGGGCTAAGGTGTGACTGGATCAAGAGATGTTTAGCCCAGGCTTAAAAGCAGCCGGGCTTGTAGTCTCAGGTTCTTGTGGCAGTCCGAGACTCCACGGCTTAGATGCTGCGACACTGAAGAAGGACAAGCCTGCACAGTCAAAGCCAAAGCCTGAAACCGCTAACACACATGCTACCCAGCTACAGTTCTGGAGGATCATGGTCCTGTAGGTTATGTGGCTGTGCTTAGACCACCAGCGTGCGCCCTCTGAGGTGGTGGTGATCCCTGCTTCAGTCAGGACTCCATCAGAGGTGTGTTCAAGTTCAGCGAATGAGGCAAACGTCTGCAAACTATTTCAAACTTTTTTCCGTTAGCTTTGTGTTCGCCGCGAACGTTTGCAAACGGTCTGAAAAGGTAGTTTGCGGCGAACAAAAATGGACACTGCACTGAGGGAAATGTTCCCAGATGGGTATTTCAATTGAAGATGCCGTTAAGTGTGATCAGTTTTTTCAATAATGTTATTTCTAACGCTGGCCAATGTTATTATTGTTCGCTAGCTAGCTATTGTTTTTTTTTATCATCGATGATCACAGAAGCGGCTGTGAGTACAAACGCTCTCGTCGCCATGTCTGTTTATGTTTAATGCAAACAAGCAAAGTAAAAAGCCGTTCAAATTGAACCGTTCAAAGAAAACATGTTCGCCGCGAACGTTCGCCTCTGTTCGCTGAACTTGAACGCACCTCAGGTTTGTTAACTCAGCTGGCTAAGCTCTCCGCTGAAATATGACCATGTCACACTGTGGCCCTGCGTGACCAGGGCCCTGTTTCACAAAGCAGGATTACTGAGTTAGCTGGATAACTGAGCTAGCTGGATAACTACACTGAGTAAAACCCGGAGCTTCTCCCAAATCTGGAACGTGGACTGAAGTTAAAAAAAAAAGCTATTCCAAGTTTCACTCAGCGCAGTTATCCAGCAAACTCTGTAATCCTGCTTTGTGAAATACCCACCAGGGCTGTATAGCTCTAATCTAGAAGCTCCCACTCTGAGGTAGACAAAACTTGAGGAAGGTCAGCTGATGGAAACCTGTTACTGGCGTGTCTGTCGCGGGTTCCTTGGTGATCGTCTGCTTCTGCTGTTTCTTCATCATCCTCTTCTTCTTGTTGATGAGGATGCAGACCGCTAATATGGCGAGGAAGACGGGAGCCATGACCAGGATCGCCACCATCATCCCCTCTGTACGGCCTGTGAAGACAATTCACACACAACGCACTCACGCGGTGTCGGCCAGCTGAAAATGATGTGCTCCACACAGGCAAAAGCACTGGACTCCATTTTGAAGATGTTCCCACTATGCCTCTTGGTTGAAGAGAGGAATATGGTTTGGAAATGGCTTTGGTATGTTATGATCACTTGCAGTGCAATCCTGTGACTTAATATTTGGGTTTCTCAAAAAAGAGGTGGGACGACGTGAGCTACTGCAGTTCCGCCTCTCTGTTGAGAAACCTAATATTCCGACGTTAAGTCACAGGACGGCACTTGAGGAATCGGGGGGTGCCTTTTTAAAAACCGAAACTCTCCACAGGCGCCCATCGCGCTCGTCTGCGGAGCCGTTAAAGCCGAACCCGCGCGGGGCGGGAGTCTCCGTGACAACCGTACCGTTGCCGCCGTGTGGGAGGAAGTCGCAGACGATGTCGCTGACCGCGGTGCCCGGCTTCACGATCTTCTGCTCTGGCTGGGGGCACCTGGGGGGGCCGGGGGGGTGGGGGGGGGGGGAGAGAACGAAGGTGCGATGAGAGGCGTGCGTGGGCTTTCACAGAGACGACTTCATAAGGGGCAGAAACGCGATCCTAAAAAGGGAACCTTTAAGGCTGTTCCATGGGAAGGAAGAACTGACATTAATTTTCGACTGTAACACGAATTGGAAAAAAAAAAAGATAAATATTGTTTAGAAGGAAGGCAATTGAAATGCAAGTGTAGGGAAAGCTTTCAGTTGACTGCAGGTGAAGGTGCCAGTGCACTTTGTGAGGCAGATAAAATTTGCAGGACCTTCCACCAGAGCCTGTCCAGGGAACCATCACGGAAGAGTCTGGGATGTTTTGTTTTGTTTTGTTTTGGGAACTGGTCTCACCTGGTGCTCCACGGGACACACTGGCTGTGGATCTTGTGGTTGAAGGTCCCGGGCGGGCATGCCTGGCAGGTCCCTTGAGGGAGACGGAGCGAGAGAGAGAGAGAGAGAGAGCGAGAGAGAGACGGCTTTGAAAACCTCAGACTTTAATGCCAACCACACCCCCCCCCCCCCAGCAGACTGCTTCCACTTCCTCTTTACTACAGCTCGTCTGATGCTGTCCTTGGCTGAGTTTGTTTCGTAATCAGGGCCAATCTATCTACAGGCCCCGGGGGGGCTAACAGAGCTTTCACAAATCCCTGCATTGTTTTTTTTTTCGGCAGGCTACGGTGACCCGAGCACCCCGCCCCGCCCCGCCCCGCCCTGCCCCCATGCTTACCGTTGGCTACGGGCTGCTGCCCCGCTCCACACTCCTGGGAGCAGGAGGAGCACATGGCGTCCGCACAGCGGTACCCCGTCTTGCAGCCGCACACTGTGTCGGAGGTTCTGGTGCAGGCTTGCGTCTCCATTCGCACACCTGTCGGGAGAGAGAGAGAGAGAGAGAGAGAAAGAAAGCGAGGGAAGGAGTTGGGGAGAAGGTTTTTTTTAATTAATTTTTTTTTTTTTTTAAAAGAGTGAGACAGGACTTTTTATTTCGACTTTCCACCCCGGCGTCTGCGCGTGTGGGTAACGTCCCTGTGGAGGTGCGACTGCGTTTCTGTGCGCCTTGTGTTCCAGAGCCTTGCTCACGCCACCTTCCGGGTGAGGATAGCATACCTGTGCACTGAGTACACCTGCGACAGGACTCCAGACCTGGGTCGCTGAGGTAGGTGCCTTCCCTGCAGAGCTCACACAGAGTCTTGGGATCTGTGCCACACTCGCGGACCAAATGATTCCCTGCAATTAAAAACACACATCAAAGGCTTTATAGTGCACATAGCTGACTAAGCATATCCATCTAAATATTCTTAAAAGGGAGTCTATTAAATATTTTCTATGTTGCAGAAACCCCCCCTGGGTCTCTTTCCTGGTCTTTAAGGGTCACGTGATTGAAGTTTGGGACCCACAGAGCCCTAAACGTCACGTTTGAATGTACGTGAGTGAAAATGCACGTCCCGTGTATTTAAATGAGTTACTGGGGATCCATTCCCACACACAGTGAGAATTTCCCAATGAGTATCTCAGTCCCACACAATCCTTTAAAGTGGTTTTTTTGATGTCTCTCGACACCACAGAAAGTGGGCCAAACTAGCCTCAAAGACTTATCTGATATTGAGGTTGGAGTTATCATTTTTAAACCGTAAGTCATTTCCAGTCTCACTTCCGAAAAATAGATTCGGAGATGACGAGGAGATCTGCCGCCTATTTTTCTTTGTTGTCGTTTTAGATCAGCGCCTCTCTTGTCCTTAGACCTCGTAACCTTTTTCGCGAACGTACGACAGAACGTCTACACAGCACTGTACGTAGTACCCTACAGTAGGTGTGAGTGGAAAAGATCAGTCAGTTGTGACACACAAGTGGAGTAGCTTCATGGAACTGAAAGCTGAAAAAAAAAAAAAAAAAGCTAATATGACCAAGCAAGTACACCTCAGCAAACTGTGAAAGCATAGTGTTCCGTCTTCGTGGCGAAGGAAGGCGAGTATAAGTTTTCTGTTGAAGTTGTTGAGCTGGGGGTAGTGTCACTGACAAACTGGGTAACTGCGGCATGTGTGTGGACTCAAATCACTAATGAAAAGTGCTTATCAAAATCACTCTTCAGAGATATGCCGTTTCGCAATGTTTAAATTTCTCTCTAAAAATAAAAAAATAACTGTAGAAAAGCTGTTGCCACTAAGGCCATGCCCTATCAAGGATCTGGCATCACAGGACTTGCATACA
This sequence comes from Anguilla rostrata, assembly GCF_018555375.3. Classification (NCBI taxonomy): domain Eukaryota; kingdom Metazoa; phylum Chordata; class Actinopteri; order Anguilliformes; family Anguillidae; genus Anguilla; species Anguilla rostrata. The sequence continues at coordinate 35,051,098 of NC_057945.1, read as the reverse complement.
GTCACAAAAAATTACCAGCGTACTTTCCGTTGCTGATGTGTTAGTTCACGGTCTAGTGCAAGGGCACTTTTGTTTTTGGTTTTGGAACGCTCTGCCCCCCTGCTGGGTTCTGCCAAATCCGTGTCAACCTTGTTCATGCCATGACTCCTAAACAGGGAAGTCACGGTGTCACACCTCTGCATTCTTCCCATACCAGGCTCTGGAATTCTGAAGTTGTGTAAGTCGCTCTTATCCAGAGCGACTTACACAACTTTTTTTACATAGCATTTTACATTGTATCCATTTATACAGCTGGATTTTTACTGAAGCAATTTCGGTTAAGTACCTTGCTCAAGGGTACAACGGCAGTGTCCTACCCGGGAATCGAACCTGCGACCTTTTGGTTACAAGCCCAGTTCCTTACCCACTGTGCTACCCTCCGTCCTTCCAACAGTGCAGAAGTTGAGGAGCCATTACAATTATTCATGACATAACCACACATAGAATTACTACCTACTTGACTGCCAATTCACGCGATGACACTGAAACTTCACTCTTTCCCCCCCCCCCATTTTTTAAAGCCAGTTTAGCTGAGAGGAATATATGCAGTAATGGAGCTGATTATTTTTGCTCAGCGTGTCACTATTGGACACTGGAGTGATCCTAAAATGTTTTGGCGTGAAGGGCTTAGTCCACATAACACACTTAACTGCCCCTTTTCTGAGTGTCTATAGCCTGTGTCCTCAAGGGTCTTTTCTTCCCCTCACACTCTGGAACTGGAGCCTGTTCGAATCCTTCATCGGTGTGGATCACAGACCTGGGTCAAATACGTTATTTGTTTCGGATTCAAATACTTTTCTGCGCTCTGTTGATCTTGCCTGGTGTAATTGAGCCTGCTAATACGACCAGAAGGCGGGGTTTACACTTTTCGAGAGTATTTCATTGCTTCCAATACACCAGACTACACCAGTAAAGCATAGAAAAAGTATATATTTGACCCAGGTCTGGTGGATCACAATACAATTGACCAGATTCAAGTACCAAATGGTGTGTGGAGTGTGCCTGTTGCACAGTACTTAACAATTCAACACAGGACTACTGTAATTACTGTGTTCACCTCTACATGGGAGAAGCACAGAAGCACTTTGAGCGTTCGGAAAAGTGCTATATAAATGCAATGATTCATTCATTCATTCATTCATTCATTCATTCGGAAGGCTGATTCCCACTGCGCACGCCTCTCTGGCCCCGTCTGTGACGCAGGTCTGTAAGCGTGCGTCTGTGAAGCCCCGTCTGTAAACGCAGGTCTGTAAACGCGGGTCTGTGAAGCCCCGTCTGTAAACGCAGGTCTGTAAACGCGGGTCTGTGAAGCCCCGTCTGTAAACGCAGGTCTGTGAAGCCTCGTCTGTAAACGCAGGTCTGTGAAGCCTGTGTGTGAAACGCAGGTCTGTGAAGCCCTGTCTGTAAACGCAGGTCTGTAAACGCGGGTCTGTGAAGCCCCGTCTGTAAACGCAGGTCTGTGAAGCCCTGTCTGTAAACGCAGGTCTGTGAAGCCCCGTCTGTAAACGCAGGTCTGTGAAGCCCCGTCTGTAAACGCAGGTCTGTGAAGCCCCGTCTGTAAACGCAGGTCTGTGAAGCCCCGTCTGTGAATGCGGGTCTGTGAAGCCGCGCGGGCTTACCTGGCTTGCACTGTTTACAGCACACATTGTTACCAGTGGAGGGGATCCATGTGGCGCACCCCTCTGCAGTCCCGCCGACGCGCTCCAGCAATCCCAGCAGGAGCAGGGCGAACCCCCAAACCACCATCATGACTAACCCGCTGTGGTGTGTCGCCAGCTATCCGCCCAATGGCACTGGAGAGTCTCGGGCAGCTCTTGGGCACCAGCCGTTACCGGGCAGCCTAAGACGGGCAGAGGAAACGCGGGAGTTAAGTCTGCTGCGCTCGGGGTCTCGCCCACCGCTACCTTTCACACCCTGACGTGTGTGTGTGTGTGTGTGTGTGTGTGTGTGTGTGTGTGTGTCTGTGGCTGACTGTGCAACAGCAGCCAAAGCACCCCCCTCAGCCCCCGACTGCTCCCCTCCCACCTCCACCCACAAGATGTTCATGAGAACACTGGTGTGACACCAGGGGTGTGTGTGTGTCGGGGGGGGGGAGGCAATAATAATAATAATGAATAATAATAATAGTAATAGTAATAGTAATAATAATAATAATAATTCATTTTATTTCTGTAACACTTTTCAGGGTATTCAAAGACGCTTTACATAGTGTAAGCTGAGTACGAGCTAAGAGATGAACGCTGCGATAGATCTGAAACGAGACCATTTCAATTTACATGTAGCAATTAATGCCTCTCGTAGCTATGGAGTTATCCTCTCAGAAGAGAAATTATCATTTTGTTAGGTGGCTGAGCAGTTGGGTGAAATGCAGTGCAGAATGATTCAGGGATGCTGTGGCCTATCACTCTGCCCTTAGTGTTATTTTACTGAGAAAAAATGAAAGGCTAACTTTCATTACAAATCAGTCTGTAGAGTTTAATGTGGACAGAGCTTTAAACTGTAAACCACTTCCATAAAACACAAGGACACTGATTCCATTTACAGCTATCAAATTGCTCTATTGTGAATTTACTTGGCAATAAGTCGGTTATCTAACAGGCTGACACAATTTTGCAGAACTGTGTATAGCTCCTTTTTCAATTCCTCACATATTCCATACTAATAACACAGGTAGCCTACTTATTGTAGTTGGCTATTCTGAATTTGAGACGTGACTTCATATCTACGCAGGACGTACTTTAAAATCAGCTCAAATTCGCGAAATCGCGCCACATATAACGAGAGCTATTAAACTGCACTTGTCCTGATTTCATTTTTTTTTTGTTGTCATGAATTTATACAGCGAGCGCTATGGGCTTTAGTTAATGCGGAATCAAACTTACTCTTGCGCGAGATGCGGCTGTCTTCTCTCTGAAGTAAACCGGTGATGAGGATGTCGCCACGCACCTGCAAGCTCCGCAGAAGTTGTGAGTCACTTGGTAGCTTTGCTTACACTGTCGCCTTGAGGTTCTACGCGCTACTTTAGAGCACGGGCGTCGCGAGTAGCCTAGCGGGGGGGCGTGATTAAGTAGGCTAATGATTTTATAACTATTTGGAAAGCCCGGCGTTTTACTTGACAGCTTGATGGTGAATTTCCCGAGATGTTATTTAAGTCTGTATCGTTTTGGAGTGCTTTACCGGAATTAGCCTACCGCCCCCCACACAGTTCAGGATTATAGCTATAGGAAGAATAGTGGGTCGATTCACTTTTTAAAACTTCCCGTTGACACCCTCGTGGCTAATCCCCCATTCTGTTCATTCATGCAAACCGTCTCTGTCTCGTACCAGAAGTTACGATAGAATGTTTATCTCAAGTTGCATTGTTATAGCACGTGTCAGCTGTAGCCTACGTTAACGTATATATGCACGGATAGGCTATGTTTTATTAGTATGAGTTAAAAAATAAATAAGAAAAACAGGAAATATTTCGGATCAAAATTTTACGTATTCGAATGAATATGGCTATTAAGTTGCCCCTCTAATCAGAATGAAAACGAAACTCATTTCGCATGCTGTCAAATCGTACGCAATCTACGCAAACTATTTGGGGTTTTGCAGTTTTATTACTGGAAAAGTACAGTATGCAAATAATTTAAAATGCAGCCGTAGGCTGCATTACACGAGTTTTGCTATGATTTTGCTGCCAAATCCCAGAGCTTCAAATATCAATAGCTCGTTAGCGATAAACTCAACTGCTCTTATGCAAACACGTAACAACAACAAAAAGACAAGGAACTGAAAGCCTCTCTAGTAAGGGACCGTCTTGAAAGTGCAACTGTCTTTAGCGTCAATATTGTGAAACAGCTATTTAAATTTACAGCTATGCAAATCCAAGTTCCCAAAAAATGGCCAGGGGACTCAGACGCAGGATCCCCCCTCCATTTACACACACACACACACACACACACACACACACACACACACACACACACACATATATACACCAATCAGCCACAACATTAAAACCACCTGCATTTTTCTGCTTTAATATTTCATTTTCTCTGTTTGTAATCAAACAATTCACACATGGTCAAAGCACAGACTCCTTTTATTAAAGGATACCATTGGTAATTCAGCTGTAAATTATGCTGATACAGTATGGAACACATTTGTTGGATAAATGGCTTTAGGTCATCAAGGGTCCAAGGTGTCAAATGAGCCTCAAACCACCGTGCTGCTGCCAGACATGCAGTAGATACTACAAGCATTGTTTCTCCTGTTTATCCTAATTTTCTTGTTGAACTCAATGGAAAAAAATATGGAGGAGAAATAATGCTTGTCATATCTTCTGCATATAAAAATGCAGGTGGTTTTAATGCTGTGGCTGATCGGTGTATATATAAGCCAAGTTATACTAAATCTTCAACAGGCACTTTACATTTTTTCAATTTTTTGAGTTAAGACTATATGTAATCAAGGTACGACTATACTATAGGTACCATTTCACCACCAAAATACTGTTTTTATCATTAATGTCTTCAAAGACATTTTCTGTGGTTAAGTTTTTTGTAATCAAGTGTTCATATATTTTAAATCCAGATAAATTACAAAATCACACATTTAGGATTTTCCCTTGGATGATAATCTCATGAATTTTGTTATTTTTCCATTGAAAACTTTTTGTTCAAAATGTCTTCAAATATATTTATTTTGGTTAATTAAATCTAATTAATCTATATTTGTTATGTTCTCATTCAAGGTAAGGCTGTCTTGTACTTTTTTCCATTGATTTGTTCTCATAATTGTTTTGAATAACATTTTTATAAGTTTAGTGCTTCATATTAATGAAATGGGGGAGAGCAGGGCCAAATGTAACACAGACTTTTTGGGTAAATGCATCAAGCTTGTACAATGTATTTCAGGTTAAACACACAGAACTACCATCTCTTTGTCTCCAACAAACAGTTCAATAAATATTTTGGGAGATGTTGCCAAAAGTCAGTTTTACGTATACGCAAGTGGATTTTTTACAGGAAGTATTTCTTGCTGACTGTATTGTGTGTGTGTGTTTCATGTAATCCAAATGTACGTAATTGTAAACAGTCATTTAGTGACTAACAGATTGCATAGTTTTGGTACAGCACGCTAGCTTGCTGGGACTGCTAGGCAGGCAAAAGTGTCGACACCCTCCCTGCGGGGTTAAACCTAGCCTGCTGTCAGTAGACTATTAAATAACCAACTGACTAGATTTGTTCAACTCAGACCAGATCTTCATAAATATATTTAACTCAACTTCAACTTTAGGCTACGTGTTGACATGTGACATCGACTGATACAGCTGTTTGGATCGAACAGACATGAGATGGGAACTGGAGAATAATGTACTTGTCTTGTGATATATTTTCACCAATATAGGCAGGCTACAAAAAAAAATATATATATATAAATGTGACCAAAAACTAAATTAAAGACTGTATCATATATCATCTATCACAGCAAGCCTCTCTAGCCTCAGAAAAGGTAAGTGTTCATGACTCCACAATAAGAAAGAGATTGGGCAAAAATGGCGGAAACCACTGCTACCCAAGCGAAACACCAATGCTCGTCTCACATTCGCAAAGATGCACTTGGACGACCCTCAAGCTTTTTGGAATAATGTCCTAAGGGACAGATGAGTCAAAAGTGGAACTTTTTGGACGACACAGGCACCATTACGTTTGGCGAAAAGCAAATGCAGCACTTCACAGTAAGAACATCAAACCAACAGTCAAACATGGTCGAAGTACTGTGATGGTGTGGGGAAGCTTTGCTGTTCTGAAGAACATTATTGAAGGAACCAATACTCCATCCATCCATTCAAATGAAAAAAAATCATACATTTATGATTGTCTTTAACTACTGCTTGTATTTTTTCCATAGACTGCGTTGTTGCCATTCTCGTTGTTAGTGTTAATCAGTTTAACCTTCAGGGTCCAAGTTGAACTATGCGGTTGTTCCCTGCACTTGGACCGGTACTTCTCTCTAGGGGTTTTGTCATACTTGTTCCTGGTTATGGTTATACACTTTGTTGTACGTCGCTCTGGATAAGCCTGTAATGTAATGTAATGTAATTTAGATTTTTAGCTATTTTGCCCTTTTTGCTGAAAAGATGATAGCCTTATGCATTTTTCCAATTTTCCTGTGAACTGGACTTTTTATTGTATGTGTTTCTTAATGCATTTTCATTCATGTATTTCAGTTTGGTTGTTGAATAAACATGTCTTCCCTTTTACCCAAATGAAAAAATTATCCATTTCGAATTTTAGTTGTTTTGTCATTCTTGGAGATGAGAGTATAGTCCCATGTCTTTTGCTGAATTCCATTGAAAGGGATTTTTCATCATAAATATCTTCAAATGTGTTTTCCATCATTTATTTTACTGTGGTTGCTGAATAAATGTGTTTTCATCTATCCGAATGAAAAAAGTGTTTTAGAATTACAGCTGCACACTGCAAGCATATCGTAAAGAGTTTACTGTGCTCAAGTTCAGGAGTTATCCAGCCTAGTTTATAGAGCTGTCAAAAAAATAAAACTAAGGTAATTGGTTGGAACAAAAACCAGCATGCCCCCCAGGACCGGAGTTGTGCACCCCTGCTATAATGTATTTCGTGAATTACCGCTGAGATAGATTTTTCACCGTAAAAAGGCCCCAAATGCATTATCATTCATTTATTTTGATCAGTTTGCTGAATAACCACAATTTTCCTTCCGTCTAAAAAGATATATTTAGAATTTTAGACATTTTGCCATTTTTGAGATAATACTATAGTGTATTTTCCTGAATTACCACTGAACTGGATTTTTCATTGTAAATGTTTTCAAGTACATTTTCATTCATTTATTTAATTACAGTTGTTGAATATACATATGTTCCCCTACATCTGATTGAAAAAATGATACATTTGGTAATTTAGTCGTTTTGCCATTTTTTGAGATAAGACTACATTCAGAATTTTAGTTGTTTTGCATTTTTGGAGATAAGGCAACATAGCTCAGGAGGTAAGAGCGATTGTCTGGCAGTCGGAGGGTTGCTGGTTCAAACCCTGCCCTGGGCGTGTCTAAGTGTCCTTGAGCAAGACACCGAACCCCTTACTGCTCTGGTGAATGAGAGGCATCAATTGTAAAGTGCTTTGGATAAAAGCGCTATATAAATGCAGTCCATTTACCATTCCATTTAACACAATACATCCAGATGCACAGGTCTTGAGCCATTATTGAACAACATATGTAGCAACATCCTGAGGAAAATTATTATTTGTTACAATACACAACACTCCCTACACTGAAAAAACTCCTTCAACCAACGATAGGGCCACGTTCAAAATGTAAGGGCCTCGTTTTATAAAATGGTCTTATGTCAAATCGTTAAGTAGTGACTAACGCAGAAAACCAAGTAGTTACTTGTAAAATCTAAATGTGATATGGATAAGGTCGAACCTGCGTAAAAGTTATATACTAGGCATAAATTAGGCTAATTACCTGCTGGTTATGTAGACGTAGCCTACTGTAGGCATTCTGCACATCTGGGGGCAGCCAGCGAATTCGCAAAGTGGTCTGTGTTCACGTTTGAATAATAACGGCTGTTACTGGCCACATTAACAAGACTGGATAATCATAAAGCACGTTGCACGTGAGTTGAAATTGTAAGTTCATTTCAGATTTATATATCACAACTGCGTAAAACGTAGAGATACGCCACTTAAAACCAAAGGAAGAAAATTAATTAATTATAATTAATTACAGTTAATCTTTATAAATCGAACGTAGGCACAATTCGGTAAATTATTTTTAAATTACGTTTGAGCCCAAATCCAAGAACATTTTTTAAATAAATGAGCCCCTGAGCTTCTAACTCCGAATTGAATTCCTTCAGTAAATATTTATCTTAATTTACTTCATAAATATTAAGCTGTAGAAATTGATCCTATGTATAAAGAATGAGTTGTGGAAGTTGTTCTGGATAGGAATATCTACTAAATGGGTAAAAAAAAAAGAGAGAAATTTGTCGTAAGGCCGTCGGTGGCACATAAGATAAATAAAAGTCCCGCATATCTTAGGCTATTTCCTGCCTGTTTCCTCTGTCAGTGAATCCTAGCAAACGTTTTACAGTAAGGCTATTTCTGGCTAACCACAAGGGAAAGATGATGAATGTTAAACTTCACATTAAAAACCCTTTCAGTAATGCTCTAAACTGGACCCATGTGAAGCAAGATGGGAAAAAACTGGCTAAGCAGGTTCTACAGCTTCATTCTTGTCACTTCCACTATCCATAGCCTGCTCCTACGACTGAACGGATCATGAGTACCATTAATCAATCCTTATCTTGACTTGAAAAATGTTCGGTTTTTCCACAACGTTTTTCCCCACAGCATCTTTTAGGCAACAACGTAGTATAAAGGTTAGAGACCTGGGCTTGTAACTCAAAGGTTGCAGGTTTGTTTCCTAGGTACATAATTTGAAGTGCTTCAGTTAAAATATCCTGAAATGCAATTAAAGGTGGTATATAGAGAACATGGAATTTGGAATTTGTCCAGATGGAGGGCGATGTTTGTTTTGAAAAAGTGTGTTTGTATTCCTGAAATGTCTGTCTATACTACCGCTGATGACAAGGCACTGGGACATGTGATGTGAGCTCTGATCTTCCCTGATTTAAAGGGTTCAGATGACGTTGCTCATCAGGGTTTGAGTTCCGAATGAGAAATTAAGATCTCAATCCTTCTGAGGAAGAGCCTCACAGGCGTATGGACTTTAACATTTTTTCCACCCACAGTCAGAAGGATCATATGCTTATCTTGCTAGCAGTTGTGGAAAGAGGTACGGATACAATGAAATTAAATGGGATACGGCAGAATAAGTGTAGTTTTACTTTTATTTTGTCTCAAATACGGTTCAGAAATAAAATGAGAAGTACTTTTTTGTTTGTTTGGGGGGGGGAGGGGAGGTGCTTTCCTGTAGAGATACCCTTAGATATTGACTCAGAGTCAATATATATTGTAAATTTCAGTTCAAGTTCAAATTCAGCCATGCATTCAAACGGCGTGATTCACCATCGCCATTTACAGAAGAGAAGGGAATTTCTGTCTGAGGCTCTTTTTGCTGTTGGGCAACGAGGAAAGTTTCAGAAAACACTGACGTTTGGCCACAAGGCCCACACACTTCTAGAGTGATACATTTGGCGGCTCTCGCAACACCACGAGCTCACTGTCACCCAGCCCATGACTGTCACACTGTTTGTGTTCTCAATCAAGGCAGCATGATTGGTCGATTTGAAACGGACTCGGACATCCACGCCAACAGCAAGGATTATGGAGCACTGCATAAGGCATTACATGGACATTCTTTTGGCTTTCTTCATATATACAAACTCCCTCGCTGCATATTTTTCCATGGTGCAGTTTCATTCCTCCTAATAACTACAAACTGATATGAGAAGAACTTTAACTAATAGAGCTGAAAGGGGAAACTAAGGGAAAGTGATCACTTGGACATACTGGTCACTTGATTTAAATCCGGATTTTAAGGGCAACTTGATTGATGCGTGCTTGTCGCATCTTGTCCAATTCATTTCCACTAGGAAATGATATCAGTGAAAACATCCCCGTATGTGGTAATGATTAACTGTCACCGAGACTGTTTTCAGTGCGTCACTGTCACAATTTACGCTGATTCAGCATTTACAGAAGAGCCACAATTACTGCATGAAATTCTGAAAGCACGTGAGCACCAAGATGACATCAGACCACAAGGTTTATTTTGTTAGAACATTCATTTTGCAGAAGCTGAAACAGAAAGTATACAGACTTCCTTGACAACCAGTCATGGCCGTGACAAGCAGTGAAAGATCTTATCTTTTGAATTTCCAAAAGAAAACTGGATCGATTTGTTACATGACATGGCTGAACTATGCCAAACTGTATGTCATGGGTTTCTACTTTTGGGAGAGAACAAGAAAACAAACAAACTGATGACTTCCATCGATTTGTTGATCTATGCACTGACATATATAGATAATGAACACAAACCTGAAACACCTATGCAAAGCAGCTAAATGGGGTGTTGGACATCTTGCCCCAGTTTGAAATTTGCAGTCATTTGATCTCCACATCAATGGGTTTCACTTGGTATTTGTGCAAGGACAGTCGCAATTCCAGATAATCAGAACCCTGGAGAATCACAATCCCCGGGAATTAGAATCCTGGACAGTCACAATTCCAGAGAATCAGAATCTTGGACAATCACGATTGCAGAGAATCAGAATCCCCGGAGAATCACAATCCTGGACAATCACGATTCCAGAGAATCACAATCCTGGACAGTCATAATCTGTTCTGCCCTCAGTTTCTGCAGTACTTACCTGCTGAGAACCTCCACTGACAGGTATGGAGAGGGCAAACAAGCGCGCACTGCCCTTAGAGACATGACATCATACCCCCGCCCCCTTTTTTTTGGGGGGGTGGGGGAATATCCAGTTGTGCGTCAGTTTGTCTCCTCTCTGTAACGTTCTCTTTCAGTCTGGGGGAATGCAGATAAGTTCTGTTTCAATCTGCCCTGCAATCCAACACTGAGGGAGGACAGGAGGGCAATTCTATCAGTCTAGACCCTCCGTCTGTGGTGAAGTCATCATTGGTAGCACTGATATCAAAATTATATAGCAGATTCAGTCACACAGATATCAAACTTATATGGCTGGTCAAGTTACACTGATATCAACATTATAAAGCAGATCCAGTAACACTGATATCAGACTTTTATAGCAGTTTCAGTTACACTGATATCAGAATTATTTAGCTGGTCATGGGGCACATTTCAATATTGTAATTAAACACAGGATTCAGCTTGTGGAGGTTATGTCATATAGAAGTTTTTAGTGCCAAAATATAATAAAATACACAATAGGTAGTGCAAGGCCAACATTTTCCATACGGATATCAGCAATAATGCAAATGTTTTGTGCCATAATTCAATATAATGTACGTATCACAAAGCAGTGCACAATGGGATATGTTTTTTTTTTTTTTTTAATAAAAATGATCCCAAGTGATGCCAGACTTTTTTTTTTTCCACAAAGCCCATTATAATCTGGGATAAGTGTGCTGCATTTCAAAAAACAATACATTAATTGAGCCAAAATGGAGAGAAACGCTGTAAGAGAATGGTGCTCAGGTTCCTGGGGCAGATACGAAGGCATGGCTGACAAGCAGAGGTGCGGAATTTGCGGACTGTTATTTTTAGTTCTTTTTCTGTTCTCCATCCTTGCCCATCACAAATCCAAACATTACCGTTTCAGATTCAGAACCGCAGAGGAGAAATGACAAGCACCATGTGTACGTTATCAGTGCACTGTCTCTGTTCATTTAAGAGGATAGTCTGTAAAACAACACAAAAAATAAAATTAAATAAATTACACTGAATATATATATATATATATACAATATATATTACACACACACATCATAGGTCATAGTGGAACATTTAGGTCTGAGGTCCTGTGCTGACCAAGCAAGTGACTGTACGGACGTCACTTGTGACGGTGAGCGCTTTGAACGCAGCCTGCTATCACAAACACCCACTTGCAGCCAGAGCACGACTTGCTTCCTCCCACAACCCAGCACCCCCGCCCCCACGCCACGCCCCCTCCTCACGCCTGTGACGCCTTTCTGACATTTGGGGGTGGGAAAGGTTGTGAGAGCTGTGACACTCATCCTCCAAGTTGAGACGAACGTGTGGTCTTTAGTGCGCGTTAGGATACATTTTAGAATCTTAAATTTACCAGTGTACCGACAGCCCGATATGACGAACTGAACACCTCTGTAGTTTCCCCACTTTAAGAATGCAGGCGAGAGACTGCTGCCATCTAGTGGCATAACGCTTGCAGTGAAGCAGGCTTCAGAACACACAGATCCCGGCAATGAATTTTGTCCACGCAAAATACATTTACCGTATAAAGAGATTTAACTTTCTTGACAAAACCTCAGCTTCATATATATATAATTTCTTTTTTACTTACCAAATGATTAAATTTCATTAAATGGGTGTGGCATTCTGTCTTTTTCACGGTCACATCGCATCGCTGTGATGCCTGTGATAAGCGACTCCGCTGAATACCTATACCACAGCCCCAGGGGGTATACTGAGTTACCACTTTTAGTTGTTTTTGCTGAAAACCCACAGCTTCCTTTATTAATTTATAATGAGAGATGTGCTTCACTTAGTCAGAGTATTACCACTAGGGGGTGGGGGGGTGGGCACATTGTATTGCCCCTGAGCTGCTAATTGAATCCTGAGCTGGATTTATGTGCCCTTTATTTATAAAAAATGATTTACTGTGGGAGAGTAGAACTAAGTGAACAGCTCCTAACCCTGTTAGAATTAGAATTGTTTATTAAGAATTAAATGTGACAGTCATGAGATTATGTCATCTGTATGAGCAACTCAGATGGTCACAAGTCACAAGAGTTTGACTGCTGAATGCAATAAATTGAAAACTGAACCCAGTCAGTTTTTTTCTATACGTCCACTTATTTCGTAATAAAATACTTATAACAGACACCCCCATTTTTCAGAGCTTAACAGATAAGGGGTGTCTGTTATAAGTATTTTATTACGAAAAAATAAAATAAGTGAACGTATAGAAAAAAACTGACTGCTGAATGCAATAAATTGAAAACTGAACCCACTCAAAATCTTGTGACTTGTGACCATCTGAGTTGCTCATACAGATGACATAATCTCATGACTGTCACATTTAATAGTGGACGTATAGAAAAAAACTGACTCCTGAATGCAATAAATTGAAAACTGAACCCACTCAAAATCTTGTGACTTGTGACCATCTGAGTTGCTCATACAGATGACATAATCTCATGACTGTCACATTTAATTCTTAATAAATAATTATAATTCTAACAGGGTTAGGAGCTGTTCACTTAGTTCAACTCTCCCACAGTAAATAATTTTTTTTTATAAATAAAGGGCACATAAATCCAGCTCAGGATTCAATCAGCAGCTCAGGGGCAATACACCGAGGGTGAGCTGCAACAACACTCAACAGTCCGGTGCTCCAGGAAGTGGCATCCCTGTGAGTGCAAGTTAATGGTAAATGGACTGCATTTATATAGCGCTTTTATCCAAAGCGCTTTACAATTGATGCCTCTCATTCGCCTGGGCAGTTAGGGGTTAGGTGTCTTGCTCAAGGACACTTCGACACGCCCACAGTGGGGTTTGAACCAGCAACCCTCCGACTGCCAGACCTCTTACCTCCTGAGCTATGTCGCCCTGAGTGACCGAATATTTCCAGTTTTTCCCACAACCATTTAAAAATTATGTAGGTGACTGTATAATCCACATTAAAAATGTTTTTTTTTTTAGCCAAGTATTTACCCTAATTGTTAAAACTCATGTAATAGTGTTTTTTTAATTATATATATATTTTTTAAACTTAACATATTCTGTTTCCTGTTAAATTGAACATTTTCCAAATGTATGGTTTTGTTAGGCATGTAAAGAATGAATAACATGATTACTGCTGGTTTCTGAGTGAGACTGCGAGACAGGCAATTTTGTAATCAACAGCTGCCATCTCCCACTGCTGCCAAAAATGACATTTATAAAATGTATTATCATTTATAGATTATGTTTGTATCATATTTGATAGCTCAATCCTTTGTCACCAACTTAAAGTTAGGTATATCAGCAGGGATAGTTCCATAACTCATATTAATCTAATATTCCACCAGATGACAGTATTTAACCTCTAAAATAAAACATTAATAATAATAACAATAATAATAATAATAATAATAATCATAATAATAATAATAATAATAACAAAAATAAATTTTCTTTATGCTTTATAGCAGCTTTCACACATAAAATGCAGCGAAAGTGCATCACAGTCACCACTAAAATCTACTTCTGTAAGCAGCATCCAGTGGAATATTGAGGTAACGTGGATGTGTGGATGTTTTTTTTAGCAACTAAATGCCTCCAACTTCTCAAGCCAAAAACAATAGCTTAGTTGTGTGCAAACCACCCACCAGAGAAAGTAGTTTCCTTGAAAACAGTATGAAATTGTGGCATTAATGTACAGTAGATACATGACTGTACACAGTTCATGTTGTTTTTTATTCTTTGAATAAAGAACAATTAACATGAGGAAATGCAGAACAATCTGGCACTTTTAAAAAACATAATTCAGTGACAAAAAATCATCTCCAAATGAAAGTCATATTCAAACACCACTTTCAAAGTATACATTTACAATGTATCAGTATACAAAAACTGCCAGACCACGTCTTTCTACATATATATTTCTCATATTTACAATATATTTATACTGTACAGATTTTTTTAACCCTCTTCCACTTTTTAGGGAAAGAAGAATTCAGACACTTCTGATGACAAACAGTGTTTCATACCAAACGGACAGTGAGATGTTTTAAAAAGTGCTCGCATAATTGGAAGTGCCACAATGCTTTTCACATGGTAGGGCACAAGGGCAGACCATCAATATTCAAAAAGATGGAATATCCATTCTATGTGGCCTGTTGCAAACACATTTCATTATTCAGAATGTTGTTTATTTATTCATTAGCACTTAACTGACAATGGCCAAGCTGAAATCTCCCATAATGCACTGCAAACTTGCTACAAGGCTGTTCAGACTTCCTGTTCTGAGATTTGCCCATGACTTCGAGCAACAGATTCCAAGTCAGTTACTTTTTCTTGCCACTTTTAAAAACAGAATTTGGCAGCCACTGACATAAATAAAAACAAACCTTACATGTAAAATAAAAACATTTTTAAAAATAATAAAAAATAATTGTTCCAAGCACAGGACAAGCCCAAGTAAAGAAAGACTGAACAGGCCCCTTGGGGTGTAGATTCATTTTAAACGGTGCACAGGGCGACACAGAGAGAGGTGTGACTTTGGTTACAGTCTTTGTCTTTTCACTTAAATAAGTACACAAAGCTCTACGTCAACACTGGACCTGTGAGTCTGGGATTTGTAGTCCGTGAAATATCGACGTGCTAAAGCCACACAGTAGCGTTGTTCTGAGCCAGGAAAGATGCTTGTGCGAATCCTTTGTTCAAAATGAAACACTCTTCGGTAGAGACCGTACTGTCGGCCCTGGCTCCTGCGATAATCAATCAGGAAGTGACGAGAAGTGACAGGAAGTGGCTAGGGGAACCTGTGCTAGCACCAGGATACGGACCCACGCTGGGGGAACTCTCTGATTGTCTTGTCAGTCCATCTGCGTCTGAATCAATACACTGAGAGAAAACATCGGACACTGTAACATTACAATAAATACAAAGGCATACCTCAAGATTTTAAGAATCCAGTTGTCCTTAGGAAGTAGGAAAAACTTCACCCTGTTTTCGAACTTCTTTTTAGCCACAATTCATCTTTTAAAAGCTAAATACAACAGACCCCTGTCTGACCTCATTCTTAGGAATGATCCTTTCTGAATTGGCAAAAACAGTCTTTTGAGATTTTTCAAGTTTACCTTGCATTTGAACCCACATCTACACCACTTTTTGGCTGACCTCTGGCGTGAATGGGAGCATGAGCATTCTGGGAAATGTAGTTGTGACGAAGCTCCAGTTCTGCTTCCAGATTGCAGGGGGGAGGGGTCATCCTTCCAGGTCTCCAGGTCTGGGGATTGAAATCCAGACCTGGGCCAGTAGGAAGGCCCACAGAGCAGGTCCAGTACGACCCAGCTGTGCAGTTCTGTATCTGTCCCAGATCTGACACCCAAAAGATGAGTGTGTGAAGGAAATAACTGAGTTCAGGGACAGGTGGGGGGGTGGGCGGGGGTTTACATGTGTTCCGGGCAGGTGGGGGAGGTGGGGGGTTCAGGTGTGTTCAGGGACATGTAGGGGGTTCAGGTGTGTTCAGGGACAGGTAAGGGGGATAGGTGTGTTCAGGGACAGGTGAGGGAGGGTGGTTTAGGCGTGTTCAGGGCACGCGGAGGGTGGGGGGGCACAGGTGTGTTCAGGGCAGGTGGGGGTTTCAGGTGTGTTCAGGGACAGGTGGAGCGGTTAAGAGTGTTCAGGGCAGGTGGAGGGCTTCAGGTGTGTTCAGGGACAGGTGGGGGGGTTAAGAGTGTTCAGGGACAGGCGGGGGGTTAAGAGTGTTCAAGGACAGGTGGGGGGTTAAGAGTGCTCAGGGACAGGTGGGGGGTTAAGAGTGTTCAGGGACAGGCGGGGGTTAAGAGTGTTCAGGGACAGGTGGGGGGTTAAGAGTGTTCAGGGACAGGTGGAGGGGTTAAGAGTGTTCAGGGACAGGTGGGGGGGTTAAGAGTGTTCAGGGACAGGTGGGGCGGTTAAGAGTGTTCAGGGCAGGTGGAGGGCTTCAGGTGTGTTCAGGGACAGGTGGGGGGTTAAGAGTGTTCAGGGACAGGTGGGGGGTTAAGAGTGTTCAGGGACAGGCGGGGGGTTAAGAGTGTTCAGGGACAGGTGGGGGGGTTAAGAGTGTTCAGGGACAGGGGGGGGTTAAGAGTGTTCAGGGACAGGCGGGGGGTTAAGAGTGTTCAGGGACAGGTGGGGGGGTTAAGAGTGTTCAGGGACAGGCGGGGGGGTTAAGAGTGTTCAGGGACAGGTGGGGGGTTCAGAGTGTTCAGGGACAGGCGTTTCCGAGGGGAAATAGCAGAGCAGCGCCGTGTGCTTTTAAAGAAAGGCAGCGCGCGGTCGGTCACATGATGTCAACGAAGAACTCGCAGGGGTTGCCCATGGCGTGCTGGAAGGACTGGCGGCTGGCGGTCAGCTCCGGCGGGACGGAGGCCAGCTCGCGCACCGGCGGGGCTCCCGGGGGCCCGCAGCTGGACGAGGGCTTGGGGGCCAGGCGGGCCAGGCTGTAGGGCGGGGGCAGGCCGGGCGGCCCGTAGGAGGAGGCCTGGCTCCGCTCGCTGTGAGTGCAGGAGGCGTGGCTGTGCTGGGTGAAGGGGGCGTGGCTGTACGAGAAAGAGGCGCGGCTGTGGGCGGAGTGGCCGTGGCTGCGGTGGGAGGGGGCGCGGCTCCTGTGGGAGTGGGCGTGGCTGTAGCCCGAGTGGGCGTGGCTGTGGGAGGAGTGGGCGTGACTGTGGGAGGAGTGGGCGTGGCTACGAGTCGAGTGGGCGTGGCTGCGGTGGCTCATCTGGCTGGCCGACCTCTCGCTCCGCCTCCCTCCCCGGGTGGCCGGCTCTGATTCGCTGCCCCCGCTGCCCGTCGACTTGCGGTCCTTCTCTCGCGGCGAGGGGCGTCGGCCTTTCCCGGCACTGGGGTTTGAGCCGCTGCTTCTGCTGCCTGTGAGGGGGGAGACAGAGAGAGGCAGAGAGAGAGAGAGAGAGAGAGGGAGAGAGAGAGAGAGAGAGAGGGAGAGAGGGGGAGAGAGAGAGAGAGGGAGGGAGAGAGAGAGAGAGGGAGAGATAGAGAGAGAGAGAGGGAGATAGAGGGAGAGACACAGAGAGAGAGAGAGAGGGAGAGAGAGAGAGAGAGAGAGAGAAACGACCACGTTACGGACAGACGAGCTCTCCACTGCACACCACGCCCGGCAGCCGCCGCCTGCCAAAGCCGCCAAGTGCGCCACGGCCTTAACGACAGGAATCACAGCTCCTACAGACACAGGCAGGGCCTCACAGCTCCTACAGACACAGCCAGGGCCTCACAGCTCCTACAGACACAGGCAGGGCCTCACAGCTCCTACAGACACAGCCAGGGCCTCACAGCTCCTACAGACACAGGCAGGGCCTCACAGCTCCTACAGACACAGGCAGGGCCTCACAGCTCCTACAGACACAGGCAGGGCCTCACAGCTCCTACAGACACAGCCAGGGCCTCACAGCTCCTACAGACACAGGCAGGGCCTCACAGCTCCTACAGACACAGCCAGGGCCTCACAGCTCCTACAGACACAGCCAGGGCCTCACAGCTCCTACAGACACAGGCAGGGCCTCACAGCTCCTACAGACACAGGCAGGGCCTCACAGCTCCTACAGACACAGGCAGGGCCTCACAGCTCCTACAGACACAGGCAGGGCCTCACAGCTCCTACAGACACAGGCAGGGCCTCACAGCTCCTACAGACACAGGCAGGGCCTCACAGCTCCTACAGACACAGGCAGGGCCTCACAGCTCCTACAGACACAGCCAGGGCCTCACAGCTCCTACAGACACAGCCAGGGCCTCACAGCTCCTACAGACACAGGCAGGGCCTCACAGCTCCTACAGACACAGGCAGGGCCTCACAGCTCCTACAGACACAGCCAGGGCCTCACAGCTCCTACAGACACAGGCAGGGCCTCACAGCTCCTACAGACACAGGCAGGGCCTCACAGCTCCTACAGACACAGCCAGGGCCTCACAGCTCCTACAGACACAGGCAGGGTCTCACAGCTCCTACAGACACAGGCAGGGCCTCACAGCTCCTACAGACACAGCCAGGGCCAGCAGCTCCTACAGACACAGGCAGGGCCTCACAGCTCCTACAGACACAGCCAGGGCCTCACAGCCCCTACAGACACAGGCAGGGCCAGCAGCCTCGTTAATCAAGGACACGGCGCTGGGCCCTTGCCGATAAAAATAAATAATAAAGATCAAAGCAAAAGAGCATTCAAACTGCGCAGAGGCTTTTAAAGGAGAGTTCTGGTCAAAGTTACATACTGTGATATGTTGTACCTGGAGTATCAGCTACTGCCAGACTCCACCGAGAAGTGGTTCTCATGCGATGTGAGCTCCACCACCACGGTTATGTTTTCACACAGTCCGACCACAACGGAACCAGCGACACAAATGTGAAGTGCAGCACACCAACCGTTAAGACGTTGACAGGTTCTCACCTTTTTCAAAAAAACAGATTTGGCCACGTTTCAACTGTTTCACACCCCTGACACTTCACAGCACTTCACTTGCACTTCAAACTGCCACAGACACAAGATGCCGGAAGCCACTGACACACTGGGAGAGGAACTTAATGCTAATCTACTATATGTTCCTGCACACACAGCACGAAATCCTTCTTCCCCGTAACTCACAGACCCACCAGCAGGGCGGCGCTATGGAGGTCCCCGTACGATAGCTCAGACACTCTGGGGCGACGGGGGGGTTTCCCCATAGGAGGGGTGTCCCTCCCGACTGATAAAAGTCACCTGACCACTGGAGTGTGAATGTATGGATGTGGCTCCGCCCCCTCTGCGGGGCAGCTCAGAACGCCCGGTCAAAACGACACCACGCCATCAAACATGCGGAGAGAGAGAGAGAGAGAGAGAGAGAGAGGAGAGATGCACAGCGCGGGCTTGGGTGTGGGGGTGCGGAGGGGGTGGATGGGGGGGGGATGGAGCAGCGGGGATGTAGATGCGAGATGTGTCCAAAGCAGTGATGACGCGAGCAATGGAAAGTAGAATTGAGATAGAGAGAGAGAGGAGAGAGCATGAGAGAGAGCAAAAGAGAGGTAGGAAGAGAGAAACAGAGGGAGAGAGAGAAGAGTGAGAGAGAGAGAGAGAGAGAGAGAGAGAGAAGCGAGAATGAGAGCGAGAGCGAGAAGCAGAGAGAAAGAGGGAGGGAGGCGGTCTTACCGGATCCCCCTGTCCCTGGGATTACCTCCTCCATCAGTCTGCCATTGCCAGCAGAAACAGAGGAAATAATACAGTTACACACAGCCCTGCAGCACACACACACACACACACACACACACACAGCCCTGCAGCACACACACACACACAGCCCTGCAGCACACACACACACACACACACACACACAGCCCTGCAGCACACACACACACACACACACACACACACACACACAGCCCTGCAGCGCACACACACACACACACACAGCCCAACAGAGCCCTGCACACACACACACACACACACACACACACGTACACACACACACACACACAGCCCAACAGAGCCCTGCACACACGCGCGCGCACATGCACAGACACACACAGCCCTGCAGCGCACACACACACACACACACACACACACACACACACACAGCCCTGCAGCGCACACACACACGTACACACACACACACACACACACACACAGCCCAACAGAGCCCTGCGCACACGCACAGAAACACACAGCCCTGCAGCGCACACACACACACACACAGACACACACACACACACACAGCCCAACAGAGCCCTGCGCACACGCACAGACACACACAGCCCTGCAGCGCACACACACACACACACAGACACAGCCCAACAGAGCCCTGCACACACACGTGCGCGCGCACACACACACACACACACACAGCCCAGCAGATCCCTGTAGCACAAACACACACACACATACAGAGCCCTGCACCACGCACACGCCCACACACACACACACAGAGCCCAGGATTCCCCTAAAGCACACACACGCACACGCACACACAGCCACGCATAAACTCATAAACCGACGCACACACAACTGTGCACACACATTTACACAAATACACACACACACAAGCAGTTGCACACCCGCGCACACGAATGCACTCGTGCAAACACGTGCATGCACACACACACAGACTGACGTCCCGTACAAACACACAGGCGCTCTCCGCCCTGCAACCTCGACGTACAAAAAACTGCAAGCATTCGTGAACACGCAGCCAACACACAGTGAACGCGTCGCAAACACACAGGCGCTCTCCGCCCTGCATTGACCTGCTGACGTTACGACGGATAAAAATCTGCAACAGCAATTTACGTGACCCCAGCATGTCACGTGAACAGCGACGGGCAGAAGCACACAGGCGCATGACTCCAGGCTCGGATCAGGTTAACAACTCGCTCGGCACCAAAATGCTCACGTCGCGCACCAACCCCCACCCCAAGTCTCGCACGTTCCAAAGCACTCCACGACAAAACAACCTGTCACCAAAGCACGTTAAACGACCACTCACACAGCATACCACGAATACCAACCCACAGCACGTTACAGCCTCACAGAATGAGAGGATAAAACAGGCGGAGAGAGAGGGGGAGAGAGGGAGAGGGAGAGGGAGAGAGAGGGAGAGAGAGAGAGAGGGAGAGAGAGAGACCGATGGTGGCGATGCTGTGGAATGGGTGGAGGGCGGAGTGGAAGATGTGCAGCCAAAAGAAGAGTCAGGGGGGGGTTTAAATCTGGCGCAGTGTGCAGTACGCTGGCAGCTGCACTCCCATAACACTCTGTGCTCCCGACGGGTCGGCTACTACTGCCTGTCTGATCCTGACACTCATCCATTCTATCGGTGATCGTCCGTCTTGCCTGTCTAATTGCTGCCTTGGTCTAATTAGACACCTGGTACAAATCTAGACAGAATAACCACTTTTAAAATGGCAAACTGAGGACCATATCGGGTGTGATCAAAGGCCTCAATCCGAGCCATTTTTGACCAGATTGTGATATTTCTTATCATTTAGTTTGAAACAAGCTTAAAAGCAAACTCCAGATCCTGGTTGTCCATTAACGAAATAACATTTGTAAAGCTGGAAATAAAAATTTAATTTGAGTCACTGAACAAGACCTCAACAAAGTTCTCACTAGGTAGGATGACTTTTGCTGCCATGCACACCCTAGTGGTGAGACATGGGTACTGCAGGAGCCGCTCAGTCACTCGGTGATTGAGAGAGCCACAGTGTCTTGGGCTGCTTCTTCCAGCCACAGCCCAAAATAATAATAATAATAATAATAATAAAAAAAATAAATAAAATACAAATTAAATAAATCAAGCACATGTTTCCACCAATCCACCTTACAAATCACAACAGCCCCAGTGAAGACTTTCAGTCATTTGGCCCGTTTGTCTGGTCCATTTTGACAGGAAAAGGAGTCTAACCCCTGTATGTTTGAGGTGTTTTTTGAAAAGCACTCTTTTGCAGTATAGCATAGCTGTTCCTGATACACACATCGAGCTGGCCTTTATGTGCATTCAGGGTAAACAGGATAAAACAGCAATGCTGTAGAACAGAGCTTGGACCCAAACAGACAGCATAGACAAACTCATTTCAGACAGAGCAGCCGTGCCCACAAATTTTCATTAAACACTGTCACCTGGAATCGATCTTACTCTAAAACAGAGACACGCAGGCAACGGTGCAGACATAAATCTCAGGTCTGGAGGCTGTGTTCAGGTGGACTGGGGACCCAGCACACGCACAGACGTCAGCAATAGCTCAACTGTGCTTTACCATGGAATCAAACACTGCTGAACTTTGAACCTTAACATCTGCAATAAAAACAAAACACACTTTTATACACACGGGTTATGTGTCATATATAAGAAACGGTATACATATAAAGCAAGGATTACAATTCAAAATACTGTCTGGAAGGCCATGAACATGCTGTAGCATGTACTTTAAAATACGATTAATTCTACGATATATTTAATCGGGTATGGGTGAAAACCACAGATTAAACTGTCATCTATGACTGAGCCAAAGCAAAAAGCACGCCCTTGATGACATCACCAGCTCATACCCTGGAGTGATGCGTGTTCCTCTCACTGATTGCAGATAAGCTTCCCAGACCTCTCGCCTAAATTCCCGCAGGTGATCCGCAGCCAATGAGAGAGGTGGGAGGAGCTCAGAACAATTTCGACCTTGAACCTCACCAAACTCAAGGTTATTTAAGGTAGTGTTATACTGTTGTTGGAAAAAATACAATCTTAATTTCTTTTTTTTTTTTTGTGAGAATTCAGACCAAACTGCTCTGCACCGTGAATGAACTTCCTCTTTGAAAGTTCATAAATACTGGCCGTTGCCAAGCAGTATTTCTCATAATGACAGAACAGTAGCATGATGAAGTCTAATTCACTTTTCTTTCAGAGATTACCGCAATGAAACGGAACCTCGAGGGGACACTTACAGACAGAGAGGCCATTACTGGGTATCAGGGCACGTGAGAGAACTCCACAAACCTCTTTCAGCACAGACCAACAAACCTGCAAACCGTAACACCAACTGAAAAGGACGGTTCTTCAACCTGTTCCACTCTTCTACTGTTACAGTGTACCATGAAAATCTTCCAGGCTGGCTTGAATAGGCTGACCATCTGAGATTTTGAGGTTGAGCCGGCAATTCATTGGGCAAAGGAAACAGAACTCTTGTGGTGACTGAAGCAGGTCTGGCGATCCACCCCTCCCACACCCAGCCCCCGCATGCCCCACCCTGCCCCCCCTCTGCACCCCCACTTACCCTCACTCTGTTGGCTCCCCGCACTGCCGCTGTGGAAGCTGTGGCAAGGGTCCGAGTAGCCGGGGGGGAAGCCGGGGGGTGCGCTGGGGTACCCCGGGTAGGGGAACGGCTGGCCCCCCAGGGGCCAGGGGTTGGTGGCGGGTGGGGGTAAGGGGGCCAGGGTGTCCTGCTCCGAGCCGCCCCCGCTGGAGCCCTCGTTCAGATTTAGGGACGCCATGTCTGACGGAGGGGAGAGGACACAGAGGGGTTAAACTAAAGCGGAGCATCGCAGATGTTCAGATCTTCACTGTTACTGGAATTAGCACTGTTGCCGTTAGCAGTAGCTAGGAGTGGCTATTCAGATCTTCACTACTACTGGAACTAGCACTATCACTGTTAGCAGTAGTTAGGAGAGGCTTCTTAAGCACAGTGTTATGGGTCAGATATTCAGATCTTCGCTATTACTAGAAGTAGCGCTAACACAGTTAGCAGTAGCTAGGAGAGGCTATTCAGATCTTCACTACTATTGGAACTAGCACTAACACTGTTAGCAGTAGCTAGGAGTGGCTATTCAGATCTTCACTTATACTAGAAGTAGCGCTAACACTGTTAGCAGTAGCTAGGAGTGGCTATTCAAATCTTCACTTATACTAGAAGTAGCGCTATCATTGTTAGCAGTAGCTAGGAGAGGCTATTCAGATCTTCACTATTACTAGAAGTAGTGCTAACACTGTTAGCAGTAGCTAGGAGTGGCTATTCAGATCTTCACTATTATTAGCAGTAGCGCTAACATTGCTAGCACTAGCTAGGAGAGGCTATTCAGATCTTCACTCATACTAGAAGTAGTGCTAACATTGTTAGCAGTAGCTAGGAGAGGCTATTCAGATCTTCACTATTACTAGAACTAGCAGTATCACTGTTAGCAGTGGCTAGGATAGGCTATTGAGATCTTCACTATTACTAGAAGTAGCACTAACACTGTTAGCAGTAGCTAGGAGAGGCTAATTCAGATCTTCACTACTACTGGAACTAGCACTATTACTGTTAGAAGTAGCTAGGAGAGGCTAATTCAGATCTTCATTATTACTAGGAGTAGCGCTAACACTGTTAGCAGTAGCTAGGAGAGGCTAATTCAGATCTTCACTATTACTAGAAGTAGTGCTAACACTGTTAGCAGTAGCTAGGAGTGGCTATTCAGATCTTCACTATTATTAGCAGTAGCGCTAACATTGCTAGCACTAGCTAGGAGAGGCTATTCAGATCTTCACTATACTAGAAGTAGTGCTAACATTGTTAGCAGTAGCTAGGAGAGGCTATTCAGATCTTCACTATTACTAGAAGTAGCGCTAACATTGTTAGCAGTAGCTAGGAGAGGCTATTCAGATCTTCACTATTACTGGAACTAGCAGTATCACTGTTAGCAGTAGCTAGGAGTGGCTATTCAGATCTTCAATTTTACTGGAACTAGCACTAACACTGTTAGCAGTAGCTAGGAGTGGCTATTCAGATCTTCACTTATACTAGAAGCAGCGCTAACACTGCTAGCCGTGGCTAGGAGCGGCTGTCTAAATGAGAACGGCGGCCGTACTTTGGCACAGGTCGCCGAAGGTGTAGTAGCACTGCTCGGAGAAGGTGATCTTGTTGACGGTGTGCCGCAGGTAGCCGTGCTTCAGCAGGCTGCTGGCGTACTTCCGCGCGTCCCGCCGGTCCTTAAAGCCCTCCACCCGCGAGTACAGCCAGTCCACCACGTCCGCACCTGCGCCAGGTAGAACAGGAATTACACCACCCCCTTTCCCCCTCTCCACCCGCGAGTACAGCCAGTCCACCACGTCCGCACCTGCGCCAGGTAGACCAGGTAACAGTGATTACACCTCCCCCTTTCCCCCTCTCCACCCGCGAGTACAGCCAGTCCACCACGTCCGCACCTGCGCCAGGTAGACCAGGTAACAGTGATTACACCACCCGCTTTCCCCCTCTCCACCCGCGAGTACAGCCAGTCCACCACGTCCGCACCGGCGCCAGGTATAACAGGAATTACACCACCCCCTTTCCCCCTCTCCACCGCGAGTACAGCCAGTCCACCACGTCCGCACCTGCGACAGGTACACCAGGTAACAGTGATTACACCACCCGCTTTCCCCCGCTCCACCCGCGAGTACAGCCAGTCCACCACGTCTGCACCTGCGCCAGGTAGACCAGGAATTACACCACCCCCTTTCCCCCTCTCCACCCGCGAGTACAGCCAGTCCACCACGTCCGCACCTGCGCCAGGTAGACCAGGTAACAGTGATTACACCTCCCCCTTTTCCCCTCTCCACCCGCAAGTACAGCCAGTCCACCACGTCCGCACCTGCGCCAGGTAGACCAGGTAACAGTCATTACACCACCCCCTTTTCCCCTCTCCACCCACGAGTACAGCCAGTCCACCACGTCCGCACCTCAGGGGGACACTCAAACCACATAGGAGGACCGTCACATGTGAATTAGGACATTACGACTTTTAGAATCATAAGACTGCCCATCATACAATGACCTCCAAAAGTATAGTAACGGCAGAGTGGAATTTGTCATTTTCTACATACTCAAGGCATTTGGATTTAACATCCAGTCATCTGTTAACATAATTCTACACAGCTGAAAATGGGGGGACTCAGCACAAAAACAGCTGTTTCTGTAAAATATATATGCATGTAAATACCATGAAGTAAAAGCTGGTTTGTCTCATATTCCTCTTTCAATCTACAAATACCTTTAATATACAAAATAACAAATTTCACTCTATCGTTACTTCACTTTTTCAGGGGACTGTATGATTTGTAAGTGTTTCAGACAAAACACAAACAAAAAAAAAAACTGATTTGACTTTAATTGTTCCAATGTACATTCCCATGTTTAAGCAGGAGGTAACAAAGTGAACACTAGCCGGTGGCAATATAGGTGCCACTTATTTTAACAGAAGGGGTAAGTGCTTGCATGGTTCTGTAATACGTTTAGTGTTCATTAACGCAAGTTTAGGTCCCAGTGAAAATCCCCGCTTACCGATGACGGCGTTGGCGATGGTGATCTTCAGCCACATCCTGTCTCGGATCTCCAGGCCCGAATCTGGCAGCTGCATCACCTTGACGATGGTTGCCATGTCCGTCTTGCTGACGGACAGCGGCAGATCGTCGAACTCTGAGGGGAGTAAAGAGAGAGCGCGGTCAGCCAATCAGCATCAGTTTCTCACAGGAAGGAGGAGGAGCCTCAGACTAGCTGGTCTCAGATGCAGGCCTACACGCCAGGAGGAGCTCAGTGTTCTGAATCAGAGTGAATTACTACATTGCTGTGCTGAAGAATCAGCCAATCAGTCATTGCTGTGCTGAGGAATCAGCCAATCAGTCATTGCTGTGCTGAGGAATCAGCCAATCAGTCATTGCTGTGCTGAGGAATCAGCCAATCAGCCATCGCTGTGCTGAGGAATCAGCCAATCAGCCATCGCAGTGTTGCTGTGCCAGACTGGGGGCGGTTGACTGTACCGTACTGAGGGAAGGAGCCAGTCAGTGCTGTGGTGTGGGAGATCCAGGCTGCAGGGTCAATGGGCCTCACAGGCTCAGCTGCAAATGACACACACGTACGCGCGCACACATGCAAACACACACGCATACAAACACCACACACACACACACACACACACACGCATACAAACACCACACACACACACACACACACGCATACAAACACCACACACACACACACACACACACGCATACAAACACCACACACACACACACACACACACACACACACACACACACACACACATGTACGCACACATACAAATAACACACACCCACACACCACAGACACACACACATAAAAACACCCCACACACACACAAATAATGCAAACACACACACATGCATACAAACACACATACACAAACACCACACACACACACACATACGCACACATACAAATAACACACACCCACACACCACAGACACACACACACACACACACACACACACAACGCAAACATACACACATATGCATACAAACACACATACACACACACATATGCATACAAACAACACACACACACACACACACACACATTTCATTAAAACACAGAACCAGGCACACAATAGGAGGCACAGCCTATCAGAACGCAGTACTCTTTCCTCAAGGTGGCTGAAGCATTGTATGCAAGGGCCCTGAGTGCCTATGGGTCATTACCTGTTTGTACAAGTGTTTATGTGAGGAACAATGTGTGTGTCTGTGTGTGAGACAAAGAGTAAGTGTGCATGTGTCAGGGAGAACGGGCATTTCAGCATATGGGAATCTGAGTGCATCAGCAGTTTTCACTGCATGAGTGCGTGTGTGTGGGTGTGTGTGCGTGCGTGCATGTGTGTGTGTGTGTGTGTGTGTGTGCGCGCTCTCACCTCGGGGGATGGTGAAGTAGCTGCGGGGAGAGGGGTCCCAGCACTTAGCCACTGTCAGACTGATGGGCCTGTGGGGACAGAGAGACAGTCAGCCTCTGCGCTGGCTAACGTGCTATTTATCCAACCTGACATCCTCACTCAGAGAGAGACAGTCAGCCTCTGCGCTGGCTAACGTGCTATTTATCCAACCTGACACCCGCACCACGGCCGGCCAATTAATCCCCGTCCCATTCATCCTGCTGGCCCATTATATAAACACCCAGCCCGGGTGCCTAGGCAACCCGCATCATGTGACCCCGGATTCACACCTGCAGCCCCCCTCCGTTAGAGGAACAAAGCGTTCGACGCGACGCACTGCAGCGCCACCGCTGCACAATGAGACGGACCGTGGGCGAGGGAAGCAGGGCTGGGCTGTAACGAGGGGCCTTTCTTTCATACTGCACTAGGCCCCGCTCCCACCGAAACTCATTAATCAGGCGCTCCCAAGACCCCACAGGTACCTCCCCACAGACTTCCCGCAAAACGCTTCCTTATATGGTCAGGAAAAATTGCAAATTAGGTTATTTTTTAGCAATGCTCAATATTATTAGCCATTTCTCTCCATAATATGTAATCTCCAGTCAGGCCTCTCACTGTTGTATAGCTGTACTGAAATGCGTGCGCTTAAAAAGGCCCATTTCCCACAGTACTATACAGCACAGTACTATAATAAGTAATAAAATATGCATTTAGCAGATGATGTACATTCTTTCTCATATGATAAACTTACACAGCTGGATATTTTACTGAATCAGTGCAGGGTCAGTAACTTGCTGAAGGGTATTAGGACAGTGTCCAGTCTGGGAACTGAACCTGTAAACCCTGCACTGCACAGTGCCACAGGTAAGCTAGCACCAATGGGAGGAGAGCTGCGACTCTCACTGCCGACGAACTCGTACCCGGTCTTAGAGACGATCTCCCTGAGGATCCTGACGGCGTCGTCGTTGCTCATGTTCTCAAAGTTCACGTCGTTCACCTGCGTGCGAGAATGGCTCGGTCATTCCCTCAGGTGGGAAACAGCATCTCCCATCAACCCATCGCAGGTACGGTCAGTGCCCATTCACTACCCTGCGCGTAGCACACACACACACACACACTGCGGTAGCACCTGAGCAGCTCCACCCAATTCCAGGCCAGAGCGGTTATTCCTAGCCTGCATCTCCAGACACTCACGGAGGTTCCGTTGCAGTTAAAATTCCTGTTGCATCACAACTTCACTGCTGTCAACAATACATGGTGCTTTTGCATGGTGGACAAAAAATCATTTTCCCTGAGTTTTACTTGTTCACATCCACACATTACGTTACATTACAGGCATTTAGCAGACGCTCTTACCCAGAGCGACTTACACAACATTATACACAGCATTTACACTGCATCCATTAATACAGCTGGATATATACTGAAGCAATGCAGGTTAAGTACCTTGCTCAAGGGCACAACGGCAGTGTCCTACCTGGGGATCGAACCTTACAAGACCAGTTCCTTACCCATTATACTACACTGCCGCCCAAGTGTCCCTCCTGACCCTGAAAGTAAAGCGCCCTGACACTTCTGACGTGTGCGTAGAACAGCAGTTACACGGATTTCCCGAGCTTAGAGAGAAAACGGGAACATGAACGGTAAAGCTATTCATAATGTCACTCTGCCACAGCATAGATCCTCCCCCCACAGGGATTAATTTTTTTATTATCTGAGCCCAAATTGCATTTACGCTGGCATTTCGTGCGGATCAACGCCCCCAGACCCCCCATTCACCCGATTCGGGACACACGTGTCCGCCGGCAGCGCCTCACGTGGCCGGGGGTGCGGGGGGGAGCGAGACGCTTCGCGGGAGCGATGACAGAGGAGCGTCTTCTTCCCGTTCTTTTTTTCGGGCTCTGAGAAATGAGCCGCGTGGCGTAATCGCTTCAGCGCGGTGTCATAGCCGAGCGGGACGGTAAATCCCCCGCGTTGTTTTAAGCGGCTTTGCAGGGACGGGGGACGGGGACGGGAGGGGGGGGCAGGGGGGGGCGAGCACGGTGCACGGATTCCACCGCCGAAAAGCCATCGGCATCCCCCACAGGGAGCGGCAGACCGGGCTTGATTTAGTTTCTCTCTCTTTTTTTTGGTTCTTTAAAAAAAAAAAAATACATATTTTTAAAGGTAGCCTGAAAGGGGTCCTGCCAAGGCACCTGAACTCACATTCTCAAGATTTCACATTTTACAGGTGACGTGAAACACCAGCCCCAATGCCATCGTAGTTCTGGTCACAGCCACCTTTTATACACCAGTTTATTCAGCCTGTGTATGGGTTTCACCCACACACACAGCCACACGCACACACACACGCACACACTCAAACACACGCACCCACACGCATGCACGCACACGCACACACACACCCACAGGCACACACACACACGCACACACCCACACACACGCGCACACACACACACACAAACATGTACGCACACACTCAAACACACGCGCGCACACACACACACACACACACTTCAGGCGATATTTCAGGCGAGTTTTTTAATACTGAGTGTACGTACATGTAGGAGCACAGGGCCCTGCAGGTCATATTAAAACATTCATCAAACGGCCAGTAAATACATCAGCAGGGATATGATCGGGATGAAGGGAGGCCGGTGACTCCAAACTTAATGGCGTCGAGACGACAGAGAGATTGATGGCGCGGACGTGGACAGAAAACGTTAGCTAGCCGTGTCCGCAGGGAAAGCTAGTTCGGCCGGGAAGAGTTGCTGTTGCCTTTCAAACTCCTCCAAATCTACATACACAACACGCTTAAGGCTGAAGTCCTTCCGCTCTTATTAAAGACTCATTTAGACGGCACCATTACACAGCAGACCTGGGTCAAACACGTATTTGTTTTCTGATTCAAATACTTTTCTGTGCTCTATTGATCTTGCCTGGTGTAACTGAGCCTGCCAATATGACCAGAAGGCGGGGGTTTGCACTTCTTGAGAGTATTTCATTGGTTCCAGCACACCAGACAAGATCGGCAAAGTGTAGAAAATGTATTTGAATCGAAAAACAAATACGTATTTGACCCAGGTTTGTCACACAGCGTGATCTAGGAACCAGCCCTATGAGTGTATGAGTGTATGAACACAGAGGTTATTCCCAAAGTGTACGGTATCAGTCCTGTATCTGACGTCCACACCAAAGACACCACTGCCTCTGAACTGCCCCCCCCCCCCCCCCCTCACCTGGAGCAGCATGTCCCCCGGCTCGATGCGCCCGTCGGCAGCCACGGCCCCCCCCTTCATGATGGAGCCGATGTAGATGCCCCCGTCGCCCCGGTCGTTGCTCTGCCCCACGATGCTGATGCCCAGGAAGTTGTACTTCTCTGTGAGAGAGAGCGGAGCGATCAGCGCTCGAGAGTCACCGGGAGCAGGGCAGAGCAGGACTTGACATTAAGGTTGGGGTTGGGGTTAGGATTGATGCTCACATTAGGGTTGGGGTTAATGTTGGGATTGGTGCCAATATTGACATTAGGGTTGGGGTAAATGTTGGTGTTAGTGTTAGTGTTGGGGTTGGTGCTAAGGTTGGTGCTGGCGTTACAGTTGGGGTTGGGGTTAGATTTGGAGTTAGGGTTGGGGTTGGGGTTAAGGTTGGATTTAGGGTTTGGTATTAGGGTTGGGTGTAGGGTATGGGTTGGGGTTGGGGTTGGGGGTGGTTACAGTGGGGGGGGGGGGCACACTCAAGCCTTACCCATGTTCAGGGTGACGGTGATGATGTTCAGGCTCATGGTGGAGTCTGTGATGCTGCTGAACGAAGAGGACTGCAGAGGGAAGAGACCATCGGAGAGACTTAACGCACCCGTCTACACACAGCCTCACATCCGCCAACGAGCGAACACAGAGCCGGCCGCTAACCGCTGTCACGCCAGGACGGCCCGCGCGGTGAGGAGGGCGCGCCCCCCGAAACGAGCGGCGGGCCTCGCCGAAAACTCACCCGGTCGATTTTGGGCACTTTGTGCCGCCGGCGCCTCCGCTTGTGCCTCCTCATGAGCTGGGAGGAGGAGCTCTGCTCCGTGGAGCTGCTGAGCCTGGAGAAGGAGCGCAGGAGGAGTCAGTGGCCACGCCCGTTTGCACACCCAAAAATCAGCCGGATCACTTCAACCTGGACCCTGCCGTCTCATTACATTACATTACATTACATTGCATTACATTACATTACATTACAGGCATTTAGCAGACGCTCTTATTCAGTGACTTGCACAACTTTTACACAGCATTTTATAGAGCTGGATATATAATGAAGCAATGTACCTTGCTGGAAGGTACAACGGCAGTGTCCTACCCAGAAATCGAACTGATGACCATTCGGTCACAAGCCCAGTTCCTTACCCACCATGCTACACTGCCGAGCTACCCAATCAGGAAACTGGAAAAGGTTTTTTCGACTAACCTCCTCCTCCGTGCTTCCTAACTGGCGGGTTTGGGTTTTTTAGAGCGAAAGAGGGGCGCGGTGCTGACCTGCTGGCGTCCTCCTCTTCCTCGCTGTCGATGAAGGAGCTGGACTCCAGCTCGCTGCTCATCATGGAGGCGCTGTCGCAGCCCATGGCGGAGTCGCGCGCCGGGCGGTCCGTCTTGGAGTGGCCATTCACCCGAGGGACTGGGGGAGATCACACAACACACACACACGCACACACACACAACATCATTAGGTCCCGAATCTTCCAGCTACAGGGCTCACACACACACAACCCACACGCGCACGCGCACGCGCACGCGCACGCACACGCACACGCACGCACGCACGCACGCACGCACACACGCACACACACACACACACACACACACACACACACACACACACACACACACACACGCACACACACACACACACACACACAACATCATTAGGTCCCGAGTCTTCCAGCTACAGGGCTCACACACACACACAACCCACACGCACACACACACACACACATTGACATTGGGTCCCGACTCTCCCAGCTACAGGGTTTCAACTAGAGGGGAAAGGCTACTAGGCCAAACTAGCAGATCAGAAAAAGGATCGAGGTTGGACAA
Organism: Anguilla rostrata; assembly: GCF_018555375.3. Taxonomy (NCBI): domain Eukaryota; kingdom Metazoa; phylum Chordata; class Actinopteri; order Anguilliformes; family Anguillidae; genus Anguilla; species Anguilla rostrata. The sequence goes on along the minus strand of NC_057945.1, from coordinate 35,018,396 downwards.
AAAGAAAGGTTAAACAGTCCCCTGGCTGGTTGTATGAGACAGTAAAATCCATGGATGTGGAGGCTGATGTCCATTCCAGCAAGGTTCACTTTGTCCAACTAAACACCCTCCCGGGAGTTCATTCTCAAATAAATACCAACTACTGCTCTAACATTTCCACTCACACATAACCATTAGCTATAACTTAGGAGAAAAGCCATCTGCACCCTAAGAACCTACAGCAATGCTGAGCGATGAAATAAATCCAGAGAATATATTAAAGTGGAGATATATATATATATAGAGAGAGATTTAGTAAAAAGGCCAGGGCAGAGAGAGAGAGAGAGAGAGAGAGAGATATGAGGGACTCGTCTTGAAAGGGATAAGGATTTATATTGCACATTAAAATAAAAATTAAAAATGCTACATCAAAAGAAAAGTGGCTTTTCAGCCATAACCCATTTCATACCCCAAATTTCATATTAAATATTGAAAAGGATGTACTGTTGGAAAAGGAAAAATAAAACAGTTGGTCCACAGGAGCTTGTTCTCTCCCTGTGAGCCTGATCCTTTCTGAGTGGTGACAGCTAAGCCCGCCTCCTGCTCCGGGTTCACGCTCTCTGACAGCCGAACCCGTCACACACACCGCCCAAACCCCCCCCCCCTCCCCCGCCCCCCCTCTCCGGGTACCTACAGCTCCGTGGGCGTGGCTGAGTCTCAGGGTGGCACCGGATTGGCTGGAAGGCTCTGACAAGCCGGTGAGGTCGGTGGGAGCCCTGCTGGGCCTGGGGTCTCCGCGTGCGGCCGAAACACTCCAAAAGCGTGGGGGTACCCATAATGCCTCTCTCCGCACCCCCCCGCCCTGCCCCCCACCCCCACTTTCGGCCCTACAATGAACCGTCGTCACGCTCACTCACTGCAGTCCCAGGGCGATGCTCAGCCACACACAGGCACAACCCACCCCATCCCAGCATGTTTGAAACACAAGACACAACGGCTGTCCACACACACACATGCACACGTTCGCACACGCAAACACACACACGCAAAACACACACACACACGTATACGAGCACACACACACAAACACACACACACACCCAAGCACACACACTCAAGTAAACACGCACACACGCAAACACACACACACACACACGCACACAGATGTGCGAGCAGCAGCAGTCCTCTTAATGGCCGTGCTGTAAAGCGCACATCCGACACATCCCGACAGACCCCTGCCCTCTCACAGCGACTGTCCTAGCGACCGAGCGGAGAGCGGGCAACCACAGGTCAGCCACCGGCTCCGACGCTCCTCTACAACGACAACAGGAAGAAAAGCAGAGGGGCAGAGGGAGAAGGAGAGGGAGAAGGAGGAGGGGGAGATAATGACAGGGAGAGAGGGAGGGAAAGGGAGAGAGAGGAGGTGTAACGCACTCATTTGCATCCGATCGTTTGTTTTCTCGCCCGAACGGGTTTCGGAAATGTGTCTCATTTAAGCTGAGGAAAATGGCTGCTCGCAAAATGATTCATTCAAATGTGCGCACAGCTGGCATGCATCCGAAAGGCCTAGAAAATGCACTTGGATTTTTTTTTCCGGTAACGCAACTCAATAGCCGCACAGAACACTGTCAGGAAGAGCCATTCATTACAGAAAAATATTGCAGACACAGCAACGGAATCGCACTGGAAGTGCTCAATAAATCATATTCATTTGTGGAGACTTGCAACAGCATAAGGCCATTCAAGGACCAACACAGCCATTTTGAGCAAAAGAATATCAAATAAGTGCCAATTTTCGGTTGGGATTCGATGGCATTTCATCATGCCTTTTTCTAATCTATGGGGAAAAGCCAAAATTTGCATTAAGAACCCATGAACGCGATAGAACCCGGCATTATATTTGATTATTTATTTTCTTGTATGACACCTACATCCAGGACAACATGCATTACATTTTGCATGCACATATTTACTGAATATTTCCTGAAGCTATTCACACTAAGTGCCTTACACAGGAGCACAGGCCTGATTTACCAAGCTATCAAAAACAAGCTACAGACTGTATTCCACTTGCTATTTACAATACTTACTTTTACATAATATATACCGTGGAACAATGGAATTCCAAAGAAGCAATTAACTCAAAATATAACTGCAAAGTAAAACCTATGCCTACGTCACTCTAAGCAGGCTGTAACATGTAATGATTGCTTTGTGGGAGTTAACGTGTTAATTGTGCTTCTGACACATATTCTACCAATTCAAATCGAGCATTTTCCTTTGTTCTGGAACATCTGGCTGATAAAAAAAGGCTAGTGGTAGAAGTGTCATCCTGGTTTCTTTTAACAAACATTAGTGTGTTTTGTAAACGAAAGCCCAGAATTCTGTTTTATCAAACCCGTTTAAAATTTGAATGAACGCGAAGGCCTGAGCTAGACGACAGTCTAAACATTCCCGCCTACTGACCAACTGACATACAGCAGCTTCCATACAGCCGAATATACATATACTTAAGCAATTTAGATTAATCACCTTCTGTTCTCGCGGGCACAACTGTAGTGCCACACCTGAGATTCAAACCTGTACCCGTCAGATTTCTAGTCAATACATATTACTGACCCAATAATCTACATCCAAACCGAAGAAGGAGAATATATTCGTTAATATAGCCTAGTTCGTTGGAAACACTATTTAAATTTAAATAGCTCATTTAAATTTTAAAAAGTTATAAGCGAGAACTAGGCTACTAATGCGTTAGAATCATATCCGACAAATGGACAATTGGTGTAGTTCAGATACACAGGAAATCCATATAAATTATCCTGCAACGTACTCCAGCAATATACGCAAACAGGTTAGATTTCCATACATATTGCATAGAAGAAAAAAAAAATATATATAGATATTTTAAGTGAACTTCATTGTTAAGATAAAAGTAGCAACTCTGAACAGTTTAACACCCCCCCGATTTGAGTAATATATTTTGCACTTCCCTTTTCTTATTTGCAATTACAAATCACTCACTAATTTTACCGTAAAGCACCCCTGTGGCAGCGCCTTGTAATAAGCGCTATAAATACATGGCACAGAAACGACTGAATTAATGAAGCTATATTCATTTACACAAGCGAATTAAAACAGTCGATTATAAAGCTCACAGACGTTTGTAAGTTGCAAAAAATGCAGGATCAGCAGACACTGATGTCAGACAATATTACTTTTTAACTGCAGGATAACTGGCAAATATAGCCTACAATAACATTTAATTGGTGCTTAAGACAGTGCTGCACTTATATATTTTAATAACAATAACGGTCCGGGAATACCGAGTCAGTACCACATAAGGTCTCCTGGCGTTTGTGGGACATGGGAGGTGGAGCGCTTATGGAACCGAACATAATGCAGATTCATCCTAAGGTTATTTTCACATAAAACCCTCTTAATTCGCACCTCAGAAAATCCGCTTATGGGTTTATATAAGGAATTATCTTTCTTAATACAGCAATGTCCTGCAAGCTTAAAAAAAATAAGAAAAAGAAAAAATAGCCTAAACAACAAAACGGACATCTGGCCGGACAAAAACGGATATAATTCATAAAAAAATAGGCTGCTACACTGTAGAACGGGTTAATACAATGACAGCGGACGTTATTGTTAAATAGTCAAGTCATGTCCACACTTTAAAGCATGCAGCTCCAATGCAATCGCTACTTATCCAAGTATTTTGCACATCTGTCCCACTTACAGCATACTGTAATAATAACCAAGGAGGAAACCCGCTTTCATTCTTCACCAAGCATCACGTTGTGCTAAAACAAATAGCACTCCCTTCATATAAAGCATCCCGACATCTGCAGTCTCCTCTCCATCGCAGCTGAATCTATCAAACATCACAGTCCGTGGAAACAAACCCAGTCTTACCTCAAACGAAGCCAGCGGATTCTACAACTATCCAGAAGCGCTGCGCTTAAAATCTGTTCTCACGCACAGGCTCGGGAGCGTGCTCGGGTGCCCCCGCCACCCATCGCTCGCCCACACTCGGAATAAGCTTTGACTTTCAGACCAATAGCACACTGCCATTTCGTTTCGCGAGACTCGGGAGCGCGCCGCAGCAGAGCGCGGATGTCACGGTCTGCGAACAGGAAAGATCAACCTCCGCCGCAGGTGCTCGTGCCAACAGGTGATTTATAGATTAAGGCTCGCCGGCGGCCGTGAAACTGAGAGCATTATTTTTCTGCCCTCTCCCAGTTTCCTACTCGACACCCACACAAATGCCGCGCAACGGTCTTGGAAGGACACCAAACATCCCGTTCTGAGGAGATAAACCATATCCTCAGAGAATTCTCTCAGAAAGAAAAATGTGTCAGATTGGTACCGGTACATACACAAACCCTAGAATTTTCCTGATGTGAGCAGTTGTGTTTCCAACGGCGCTTCAATTATGGCATTATACATCCTACAATTAAGTTACTGAAACGCAAGAGGGAGGAATTCTTGGCGCTTAAACTACGTTCATTTTATTGTAGCAAGTAAAACATAAAAAAGACAGACAGTGGTTAATGGGACACATTATATTTAATAGCCAATCTAACACAATGTAGCTTTGTTGTCTGCAACACTTTTATATGGAAATACTTTACCACAAAACAGCGGAGTTGTTTTTTCTCATAGAAAGGATCAAGCAATAGATTGCAAGCAACCTCATTCTGTGTTCCATTATGGTATACCAGTGCATTATTCAAGCATGGCCATTTCCCAATGCTTTGCTTAATGCTTAAACCACCAGATTTAGTGGGCTGGACAGAGTTATTAGTCAAAATGGCCTGTCAGTCATCTTTCAACAGATCAGTAAACAGGCTGTTTTTGCCTCCTGGCCCTGAATCAACTGTACATGAGCAAGCAGCCAAACCACGCATTATTTCTCCCTTCTGAAATATGAAAGATTTACAAACCAGAGGCTTTACCGTACCATGGCAAATACGGTGTTTCACCATCACGGTCACCACCAGCAGCCCAACTGCACCAGGTCCTAACTATTGCCAAAAGCTTCTGTACTAGTCCAGGTGGTTTTCTGTTGCCTGATAATAAAATGAACTCCAAGGGTTTACGTTGGTCCAACAGAGACGCAATATAACGTATCGAAATCAATTCACCGCCGAACAAGTTTTTGCAGAAAACCTTTCGCCGGGCTGCTCATATCGAGTGTCAGTTAATCTACAGCCCCCCAAGTCATGCAAAAGATAAGAGTTCCATGTTACCAGCAGCAAGTTCTCACCTGACCAGACTGACATTCAATCCAATTACCCCCTTCCTGCTATAACACCTCTATTCTTTTTGACATGCCTATGATACATCATTTATGACTTCTTGTTACCTACGTTATGATTTTGATACATCGAGGACAGATTGTATTTACGGTGCCGTATTTTTAGTTAATTTACAGAAACTCAGCAACCGTCTGCACGTGCTGCTTTGTCATTTTCACACAATGTTCTCCATTACATTACATTACATTACAGGCATTTAGCAGACGCTCTTATCCAGAGCGACTTACACAACTTTTACATAGCATTTTTACATTGTATCCATTTATACAGCTGGATATATACTGAAGCAATGCAGGTTAAGTACCTTGCTCAAGGGTACAACGGCAGTGTCCTTACCTGGGAATCGAACCTACGACCTTTCGGTTACAAGTCTAGTTCCTTACCCACTGTGCTACACTCCGTCCTCTCCATGACTATCATGTTCACCATCGGGCTACTGTTCCTCACTGATGGGCACCCCTTCTGTCTTTACTGGTAGGACGAGCAGTGTCCCGGCAAAACCTTTTAGACCTACATTTTGTTTTTAGATGACCCAATTGAAATATTACAGGACATGCGAATCAGTACATTATATCCCAGTAGTGTGTGTGTGCGCGTGTGCTGATGAATGTGCACGAGTGTGTGTGAGCGCGTGTGTGCTAGCTGATAAATGTATCCAAGAGCATATGTGTGTTTGCTGTGCCTGTGGGTGTGTGTGTGTGTGCGCGTGTGTTTTCTGATGAATGTGCCTGTGTGTGTGTGTGTGTGTGTGTTTTCTGATGAATGTGCCTGTGAGTGTGTTTGCTGATGAATGTGCCCCTGAGTGTGTGTGTGTGTGTGTGTGTACATTTGCTGATGAATGTATCTATGAGCGTGTGTGTAATCGCTGATGAACTCGGCTGTGGGTGTGTCTGTGTGTGACCGCACCGACCGAAAGTAATCGGAAACGAGATGCAGTCACGTTGAACATAAAACTGACCCAGCGTTCACTGGTTATGCTGAATATTACTCAATAAACAATTCAGAGACCTCAACTTTTCTCATGAGCGAACCACTTCTAGGACAGACCCACCCTCTTACCCACATCTCATACACACACACTGAGGTTTAAAAACATACACAGCACTATAAGCCATCATCTTATTCCAACAGACCTAATCACTCAGCCACATAAACGTGTAGGATTTTTCCAAGGGCTAATCTTCTTCTGAAGTAATAAAGCAATGTCGAAATTCATTTTAACATGCACTGTAATCCCCTTTTTCCGTTCTACTCTAGAAGCAAGGCATAAACAGCCATCTGGGAGATGTGTACAAACACAGCGCCCCGCGGAATATTTAGAAACTGTGAGCCCCCCCCCCCCCACAAGCCCCCTTTCGTTTCTTTAATTTTTATTTATTTATTTATTTACTTATTTTTAACTCGTTTTTTTCTGGTACCGCATTCGCTATTTTTACCGTATTTTTTCGCGAGCGAGTCACGGGAGGGCGAGACTCGAGTGTGAATTCACCCGCTTCTCGGGCGCCGCGAGGGCCCCCGTTTCCCGCCATGCCGTGTTAATTAGCGCCATCGCGGCGGCGGAGACCGGCGGCCTGCCCGCCAGCGGGGGGGGGGGCGAGGAGGAGGAGGGGCGGCCCGGGTGGTGATAATTACCCCGTTCCGCACCTCGATGGCAGGGGCTCCGCTCTCTGACAGAGACGCAGCCGTTCAGCCTGTCAAAGACGGCTCCCTCTTGACACATTAACTTCCATTTCCCCCCGGAGCCAATCCCAATGCAACCCCCACCCCCTCTGACACCCCCACCCCCAAACCCCTCACACCCCCCCCACCCTCACTCCATCAAACTCAGGGTGGGGGGCTGAGATGTTGTGACAGCTCACAGATCATTAGCGAGAGGAAAACGGGGGTGGGGGGTCTGTGGGAGAGCTGGCTCCATTTACCCAGATAAATAAACAGGGTAACTCCGCAGTTTGCAGGCTCTCCCACGGCTTGCCTGTAAACTGTAGGCCCGCGGTCGCTCAGCTCAGGGATTTTGGGCGCTCACGCCCAGCTGGTTTCCCATCTTTGAAGCCCTGTACTCTCAGAGCTGGGGAGGGACAGAAGCCAGCCCCCCCCCCCTCAGTCAGTCATGGGGAGGGATTTGTTGAATCAGCTGGTTCACTGCCGGGCAGCATGGGAAGAGAGCTGAGATCATGGCTGTTCCGGGACCGTGGGGGGGGGGGGGGGGGCAGGGCGCATGGGGGGGGGGGGTGACTAACCACTGCTGCACAGTATAAGCGATCAGCCAATGTGTGCTTATTTTCATCAGCAAGGTCAGAGGTCACTCGAAGACAGAAGTGCGTGGTTGGCAATGGACACCTTTGATACAGTTCCACTGCGACAGGCTCCAACACAGGCCCTTACAGAGAGGGCATTAATACCCTGGTGTCCACTGGTCTTCATGGAATTCAGTACTAAATTATTTAATTGGATCTCCATTCATTGCATGGCTATCTGAATCGCCTGTTGTTTTAGGTGTTGGTCAGTCAGTTCTAGGCCAGCGAGCATCTCTAAGAGCCCACTCGTTACACACACAGATGGCAGGGACTGAGGATGGACATCGCAGCCACGGTACAAAGACTCAAAGACTCAGAGCAAACCACATACTGGCAATCCCAGCACTGGCAGCATTCTGAATCCGGGCAAAGTCACACAGCTGCCCGCGGAGAAACGCCAGCCACGGCCCGCCAGAATAACCAACACAGACTGCCCGAAAAACACAGAACCCCCTTCGATCTACAGCACGCTCTGTGCCATTCACAGGGTTAAATGACCTCATCACCTGCGGCCCACCGCCCTTAACCTTCGAGACGGCGCAGAGCTCCTGAACACAGCCGCGGCCGAGTCTGCGTCAGACTGCGTCTCAGTCGAACACAAACAAGCCACATAATTACACAGAGGGGGGAAACAACTGGAGAGCGTGTCAAAATCCATGCTTACTTCCTGAAACCGACGCGCTTAAATAGAACTGCAAGCTCCATCTGGAAGTGAGCATATATACATATATATATAAAACGCACAGAGACCGAGATGGAGAACGACGGAGGAAGACCCACGTTGGGGAGCGCGCAGCCCCAACATCCGGAGGCGGGTGAGAGGGATCACATGTCAAACATCCGCGCGGGCGGATTCCAGAAAAACGCACGCGCGCTGGTCGCGTTCCAAATCCAGTCTCCCGATCCCCCGTTCCCCTCCGCGATGCTGATCCCAGGTCAGCCCCGGGGAATGCCGGCAGACAGACCGCAGCTACGGTGTGCCCTCCCCTCCTGATCTGAGATCAGTGCGCTTCTGAGAGAGGAGGTTAGGAACCAAATCGCTGAAGCAACGGGATAACAGAGCCGCTGCTTCACACACCACACTAATGAGCTCGCGCATGCAGGTACACACACACACACACACACGCACGCACAAGCCCATGTATGTACACACATATACACACACACACACACGCACAAGCCCACGTATGTACACACATATATACACACACACACACATGCCCACGTGAGTGCACACATATATACATACACACACACACGCACACACACGCACGCACAAGCCCATGTATGTACACACATATACACACACACACACACGCACAAGCCCACGTATGTACACACATATATACACACACACACACATGCCCACGTGAGTGCACACATATATACATACACACACACACGCACAAGCCCACGTATGTACACACATATATACACACACACACATGCCCATGTGAGCGCACACATATACACACACACACACACACACACACACACACACACACATATATACATACACACACACAGGCGCACACACATATGTCCACGTGCACGCACACACACATTACATCTCACACATACACCCACACATACACACGCACACACACTTATACGCACACACACAGACCACTGTTCATCAGGACCACATCACTCCGCTCCAGTAATACGCTCCAGGCTCCAGGTTTTTCATGTCTCCACTCACCCATTCTCACCTGCAAGCCTGTTACCCCCCCCCCCCCCAATAATCACTCATCTCCGCTTCCTCATTAAGACAGGCTAATTAATGAGTCCCGTGGTAATGAGGGGCCTGAGCACAGAAACTACAGAGCAGGCAGCCGGAAGGAGAGCTGGAACAAGAGAGGGGGATGGGAGTGGGTTGGGCTGTGTGTGTGCGTGTGTGTGTGTGTGTTAGTGAGTGAGTGAGTGGGTGAGATATAATGCGTGTGTGTGTGTGTGTGTGTGAGTGAGTGAGTGTACACACATACACAGAGGGGGATGGCAGTGTACATATCGGTGTGTGTGCGTGAGTGTGTGAGTTTGCAAGTGTGTGTTGGTGTGTGTGTGAGAGAGAGAGAGAGAGAGTACTGCTGGCTTTAATACTGCAGGGCTCTTTGGTATTAGTATCCGCATCTGCGACCTCCTCATCCTACACAAGGAAATGGTAAATGAATGAGACGAACTGCACCATGTTATTATATAATCAACATGGCGGCTGTCATCACTCCTGAGTGTAATGAAAGGGTACTGGGATGCCACTTTAAACACAGCCTGGCACAGCCATTAACATGAACGCTTCTGTCCTTTGTGTTCACATATATTTATGTATATTTATGTATAAATGCACACCACACAAGCGTCCACACATTCTTGGCCTTTCACCACACACACACATACATGCACGCACGCACACACACAAGCGCACACACACACGCACGCATACACACAAGCACACACGCGCGCGCGCGCGCACACACACACACACGTGCGCACATGCACAAGTACATACAAAAATACAGAAAGACACGCACACACACACAGTACTTCAGATATGCACACACACCCAACCCTTATCAAGAAATACATATCGCTTTATAAAAACTGGTACTGTTGACAAAATAAGCAACATAAAACACTGAATTCAGTAACAGCTGAGAGAAACAGTGCAATAAAAACAAAGAACTGCCTTTTTTCCCCACCAGTGATGATCCTGCATCAGATCCCTCACAGAAGCCCAGGGTAGCCAGGAGTGTTTTTTTCCAACGAGTTCATCGAAGTATTGGAAGAGCTCACAGGGAGGGAACAAGCCTTGGTCTTTCTGAGCGACCTTACCTGATTGGGACCATTCGTGTGTGTTTCAGGGCACGAGTGCGTGTTTGCAGTTGAAATAACAAACCGTTAAAAAAAACTGAGAAGCTGACATGAGTCTCCTTTCTGTGAGTGTCAGTCCACTGCAGTTTAAAACCTCTCAACACAGCAATCATCAAATCCCCCCCTCCAAAATCCAAAAGAACGAAACCAACAATAATCCCCAAACCACAAGAAGGTCAGCCTTTGTCTCCTAAATCTCTCTCCACTGTGGCAGTCACGTAAAAAAATGAAAAGAAGACAAAGAGAAATGATCAGAAGAGAACACACAGACACACACACACACACAGTCTCGGGGGGGGGGTTGAGCTCTAAAATAACAGAAAAGGCAAATCAAGGACTTTCTGAAGCCCTCCTGTAAAAATGACAGAATGTGTTTTTGGGAATTGTGTCTGTAACCTGTCACCTGTCATCCAACTGCTCCGCCCCCTTCTCATGACCGCAGTCAGCAGGAGCTGCACACGGGGGGGGGGGGGGGGGCGAAGGTGCTTCCTAAACCCTCAGTCAGACCCTGAAACTCCTCTGCAACCTAAGTAGCAGCTGCAGGAGGTTACAT